>NW_024609648.1:140000-180000 GCF_018296145.1 Oncorhynchus tshawytscha
CTGGTGCCTTAGTCTGGCTGGGAACCTGGCTGTCCCCTCTGTCAGTCTGGCTGCTATGTGACGTGCCTTAGGGGAACATGGCTGTTCCCTCTGTCAGTCTGGCTGCTACGTCAGCATGACATGTGACGTGCCTTCAGTGAACCTGTCTGTCTGTCTGTGGTTGTTGTGGTCTAACATGGACAGGGCATCCCAGTGTGTGTGTGTGTGTGTGTGTGTGTGTGTGTGTGTGTGTGTGTGTGTGTGTGTGTGTGTGTGTGTGTGGCCAGACTTAAGTGTAAGGAGACGTGTTCTATCTGCTGTTGACTAACGATGAGGTTAAACGGTGAGGATCCTCATGAACAGAGTCTATAGAGGTGTTAGGACCTGGAGAACCACACACACACACACACACACACACACACACACACACACACACACACACACACACACACACACACACACACACACACACACACACACACACACACACACACACACACACACACACACCATAGAGGTGTTTGGACTTGGAGGAGAGGTGGTGACATTACAGTGACACATCCTGAGGGGCCACACACACACACACACACTCAAAAACTTACAGACACACACACACACACACACACACACACACACACACTAGGTGGCTGGGATGTCCTGTCCATGTTAGACCACAACAACACATACACCTTGTCCCGTACACGTAAGTCATGCAGACACAGTGAACTTGTGAACCTCTGAACAGGAGGTCTGTCGCTGGGGGTTTAAGGCTAGTTCGTAGTGTAGGCAGAGCAGAGAGCGGCAGAGCACTCCTGACCGCATGGTGAACAGTTATCATACATTACTCTGAGTACTGCTACGGCATTCTAATGAAGATAGCAGTTATCATACATTACTCTGAGTACTGCTACGGCATTCTCCTGAAGATAGCAGTTATCATACATTACTCTGAGTACTGCTATTATCCTGAAGATAATAGTTATCATACATTACTCTGAGTACTGCTACGGCATTCTCCTGAAGATAGCAGTTATCATACATTTCTCTGAGTACTGCATTATCCTGAAGATAATAGTTATCATACATTACTCTGAGTACTGCTACAGTATTCTCCTGAAGATAACAGTTATCATACATTACTCTGAGTACTGCATTATCCTGAAGATAACAGTTATCATACATTACTCTGAGTACTGCTACGGTATTCTCCTGAAGATAGCAGTTATCATACATTACTCTGAGTACTACTACAGCATTCTCCTGAAGATAACAGTTTTCATACATCACTCTGCGTTCTGCATTCTCCTGAAGATAACAGTTATCATACATTACTCTGAGTACTGCTACGGCATTCTCCTGAAGATAACAGTTATCATACATTACTCTGAGTACTGCTACAGTATTCCCCTGAAGATAACAGTTATCATACATTACTCTGAGTACTGCTACAGTATTCTCCTGAAGATAACAGTTATCATACATTACTCTGAGTACTACTACAGTATTCCCCTGAAGATAACAGTTATCATACATTTCACTGAGTACTGCTACAGTATTCCCCTGAAGATAACAGTTATCATACATTTCAGTATTCCCCTGAAGATAACAGTTATCATACATTTCTCTGAGTACTGCTACAGTATTCCCCTGAAGATAACAGTTATCATACATTACTCCAAGTACTGCTACAGTATTCCCCTGAAGATAACAGTTATCATACATTTCTCTGAGTACTGCTACAGTATTCCCCTGAAGATAACAGTTATCATACATTACTCTGAGTGCTGCTACGGTATTCTCCTGAAGATAACAGTTATCATACATTACTCTGAGTACTACTACAGCATTCTCCTGAAGATAACAGTTATCATACAATTCTACAGCACCACCGCAGAGTCATGTCTGAAGTGTAAAACTATTAATGACTCAATAATAATCCATGCCTTCTGGGAATCATATTCAGTCCAAAAGTGACGGGTTGATGTTTGTATGATGTTGTCGTTTGTATGTCACATCCTCTCTGTCTTTATGGAGAACCTTGGTCCTCTGCTCTACACCACTTCACATCCTCTCTGTCTTTATGGAGAACCTTGGTCCTCTGCTCTACACCACTTCACATCCTCTCTGTCTTTATGGAGAACCTTGGTCCTCTGCTCTACACCACTTCACATCCTCTCTGTCTTTATGGAGAACCTTGGTCCTCTGCTCTACACCACTTCACATCCTCTCTGTCTTTATGGAGAACTTTGGTCCTACACTACTTCACACCATCTCTGTCTTTATGGAGAACTTTGGTCCTACACCACTTCACATCCTCTCTGTCTTTATGGAGAACTTTGGTCCTACACCACTTCACATCCTCTCTGTCTTTATGGAGAACTTTGGTCCTGCACCACTTCACACCCCTCTGTCTTTATGGAGAACC
The DNA here is from genome assembly GCF_018296145.1 of Oncorhynchus tshawytscha. NCBI lineage: Eukaryota > Metazoa > Chordata > Actinopteri > Salmoniformes > Salmonidae > Oncorhynchus > Oncorhynchus tshawytscha. Next base: position 142,405 of record NW_024609648.1, read on the forward strand.
TTGGTCCTCTGCTCTACACCACTTCACATCCTCAGTGTCTTTTGATTAAAAAATAATAATGGATTTGACAATCTTGTCCAATGGTTCCTCCTGTCAGGATTCAGCCCCTTATTAAAGGTGCAATCTGGGATCTAGGAAGTTGAGAGAGGTCACATACATTTCTTAGCATTTCCCCCAGAAAACGAATACCAGACTGTGCCTTTAAAAGCTTCCTGAAGACGCTGTTTGAATTAGAGCTGAGAGAGACGGGACACGGCCAATTACAGATCCTGTTTATAGAATAGTTTCAATTGTCTTTCTTTCCTCATCATTGTATTGAAGACATGATGAAAAGCTCAACGAGAGGGGAAATTGACATTTCCACATTTCCATTTGTGTAACGGGTAGATGGTTTAAAAAGCAATGTGTCAAAGGGCCTTTCTCAGGTTACCAGGTAGATGCTTAACTGGTAGATGTAGAGAAGACTTCTCAAAGCTTCCTAAATCATTTATGAAGTCAACCATTAGAGGCTATTAGTTTGACAGGCAGTTATCACAGTTGATGCGTTTCAATAGGAAAATCTTTCAGGCTTATAGTTAGTGAAAAGGGGTACTACTCCTTTCAATCCAAAGCTTTCAGGCTTATAGTTAGTGAAAAGGGGTACTACTCCTTTCAATCCAAAGCTTTCAGGCTTATAGTTAGTGAAAAGGGGTACTACTCCTTTCAATCCAAAGCTTTCAGGCTTATAGTTAGTGAAAAGGGGTACTACTCCTTTCAATCCAAAGCTTTTCCCTTTAGCGTCCATCTTTTTCTTTCACCCAAACAGGTATTTAACCAGGTCTATGCCCAAACAGGTATTTAACCAGGTCTATGCCCAAACAGGTATTTAACCAGGTCTATGCCCAAACAGGTATTTAACCATGTCTATGCCCAAACAGGTATTTAACCAGGTCTATGCCCAAACAGGTATTTAACCAGGTCTATGCCCAAACAGGTATTTAACCAGGTCTATGCCCAAACAGGTATTTAACCAGGTCTATGCCCAAACAGGTATTTAACCAGGTCTATGCCCAAACAGGTATTTAACCAGGTCTATGCCCAAACAGGTATTTAACCAGGTCTATGCCCAAACAGGTATTTAACCAGGTCTATGCCCAAACAGGTATTTAACCAGGTCTATGCCCAAACAGGTATTTAACCAGGTCTATGCCCAAACAGGTATTTAACCAGGTCTATGCCCAAACAGGTATTTAACCAGGTCTATGCCCAAACAGGTATTTAACCAGGTCTATGCCCAAACAGGTATTTAACCAGGTCTATGCCCAAACAGGTATTTAACCAGGTCTATGCCCAAACAGGTATTTAACCAGGTCTATGCCCAAACAGGTATTTAACCAGGTCTATGCCCAAACAGGTATTTAACCAGGTCTATGCCCAAACAGGTATTTAACCAGGTCTATGCCCAAACAGGTATTTAACCAGGTCTATGCCCAAACAGGTATTTAACCAGGTCTATGCCCAAACAGGTATTTAACCAGGTCTATGCCCAAACAGGTATTTAACCAGGTCTATGCCCAAACAGGTATTTAACCAGGTCTATGCCCAAACAGGTATTTAACCAGGTCTATGCCCAAACAGGTATTTAACCAGGTCTATGCCCAAACAGGTATTTAACCAGGTAGGCCAGTTGACAAGTTAACAAGCTAACAAGTTCTCATTTACAACTGCGACCTGGCCAAGGTAAAGCAAAGCAGTGTGACACAGACAACAACACGGAGTTACACATGGAATAACATGGAATAAACAATAAACAAGCCCAATAACACAATAAACTAATCAATGACACAGTAGAAAAAATAAAGTCTATATACATTGTGTGCAAAAGGCATGAGGAGGTAGTAGGTAATAAATAGGCCATAGTAGTGAATAATTACAATTTAACAGATTAACACTGGAGTGATAGATGAGCAGATGATGATGTGCAAGTAGAGATACTGGTGTACAAAAGAGCAGAAAAGTAAATAAAAACAGCATGGGGATGTGGTAGGTAGATTGGGTGGGCTATTTACCGATGGACTATGTACAGTGCAGCGATCAGTTAGCTGCTCAGATAGCTGATGTTTAAAGTTAGTGAGGGAAATAAAAGTCTCCAGCTTCAGCAATTTTCACTGGCAGCAGAGAACTGGAAGGAAAGGCGGCCAAATAGGTGTTGGCTTTGGGGATGATCAGTGAGATATACCTGCTGGAATGTGTGCTACGGGTGGGTGTTGTTATCGTGACCAGTGAGCTGAGATAAGGCGGAGCTTTACCTAGCATAGACTTATAGATGACCTGGAGCCAGTGGGTCTGGCGACGAATATGTAGTGAGGGCCAGCCGACTAGAGCATACAGGTCGCAGTGGTGGGTGGTTTAAGGTAATTTGGTAACAAAATGGATGGCACTGTCGTAGACTGTATCCAGTTTGCTCGGTAGAGTATTGGAAGCTATTTTGTAGATGACATCACCGAAGTCGAGGATCGGTAGGATAGTCAGTTTTACTAGGGTAAGTTTGGCAGCGTGAGTGAAGGAGGCTTTGTTCTCGAAATAGAAAGCCGGTTGATTTTGGATTGGAGATGTTTAATATGAGTCTGGAAGGAGAGTTTACAGTCTAGCCAGACACTTAGGTATTTATAGTTGTCCACATATTCTAGGTCGGAACCGTCCAGGGTGGTGATGCTAGTCGGGCGGGCGAGTTGAAAAGCATGTGAACGGTTGAAAAGCATGCATTTGGTTTTACTAGCGTTTAAGAGCAGTTGGAGGCCACAGAAGTGTTGTATGGCATTGAAGCTTGTTTGGAGGTTAGTTAGCACAGTGTCCTAAGAAGGGCCAGAAGTATACAGAATGGTGTCATCTGCATAGAGGTGGATAAGGGAATCACCCGCAGCAAGAACGACATCATTGATATATACAGAGAAAAGAGTCGGCCCGAGAATTGAACCCTGTGGCACCCCATAGAGACTGCCAGAGGTCCGGACAACAGGCCCTCCAATTTGACACACTGAACTCTGTCTGCAAAGTAGTTGGTGAACCAGGCGAGGCAGTCGTTAGAGAAACCAAGGTTATTGAGTCTGCCGTTAAGAATGTGGTGATTGACAGAGTCGAAAGCCTTGGCCAGGTCGATGAAGACGGCTGCACAGTACTGTCTTTTATTGATGGCGGTTATGATATCGTTTAGTACCTTGAGTGTAGCTGAGGTGCACCCGTGACCGGCTCAGAAACCGGATTGCACAGCGGAGAAGGTACGGTGGGATTCAAATGGTCAGTGATCTGTTTATTAACTTGACTTTTGAAGACTTTAGAAAGGGCAGGGAAGGATAGATATAGGTCTATACCCGTCCAATCTTTAGGGATCTCGGACGATACAAAAGAGAGGTTGAACAGGCTGGTATTAGGGGTTGCGACAATGTCGGCGGATAGTTTTAGAAAGAGAGGGTCCAGATTGTCTAGCCCAGCTGATTTGCATGGTTCCAGGTTTTGCAGCTCTTTCAGAACATCTGCTATCTGGATTTGGGTTTAGGAGAAGCTAAGGAGGCTCGGGCGAGTAGCTGCGGGGGGGGGGCTGTTGGCTGGGGTTGGAGTAGCCAGGAGGAAGGCATGGCCAGCCACAGAGAAATGCTTGTTGAAATGTTAGATTATCATGGATTTATCGGTGGTGGCCATGTTACCTAGCCTCAGTGAAGTGGGTGGCTGGGAGGAGGTGCTCTTGTTCTCCATGGACTTTACAGTGTCCCAGAACTTTTTGGAGTTAGAGCTACAGGATGCAAATTTCTGCTTGAAAACGCTGGCCTTTGCTTTCCTGACTGATTGCGTTTATTGGTTCCTGACTTCCCTGAACAGTTGCATATCGCGGGGACTATTCGATGCTATTGCAGTCCGTCACAGGATGTTTTTGTGCTGGTCAAGGGCAATCAGATCTGGAGTGAACCAAGGGCTATATCTGTTCTTAGTTCTTCATTTTTTGAAAGGGGCATGCTTATCTAAGATGGTGAGGAAATTACTTTTAAAGATCGACCAGGAATCCTCGACTGATGGGATTTGGTCAATATCCTTACAGGATACCCGAGCCAGGTCGATTAGAAAGGCCTGCTCGCAGAAGTGTTTTAGGGAGTGTTTAACAGTGATTAGAGGTGGTCGTTTGACCGCGGACCCATAGCGGATACAGACAACGAGGCAGTGATCGCTGAGATACTAATTAAAACTCTAACTTCAGAGTTCGTTCTGTTAGGTGACCTAAACTGGGATATGCTTAACACCCCGGCAGGCCTACAATCTAAGCTAGATGCCCTCAATCTCACACAAATCATCAAGGAACCCACCAGGTACAACCCTAAATCCATAAACATGGGCACCCTCATAGACATTATCCAGACCAACTTGCCCTCCAAATACAGTGGTGTAAGTAACTAACTTCAGGCTTAAAGAAACATTCAAGACATGTTGTGGGACATGTTACCCATAATGTACGTTTCCTAATGTACATGTGTTTCCCCAGTAAAGTGTTTCCCCAGTAAAGTGTTTCCCCAGTAAAGTGTTTCCCCAGTAAAGTGTTTCCCCAGTAAAGTGTTTCCCCAGTAAAGTGTTTCCCCAGTAAAGTGTTTCCCCAGTAAAGTGTTTCCCCAGTTATTGCGGATGGAGACAAATAGCAGAACCGTCTCTGGCAGTATTTAAAGTACCTAAATATCAGTGGAGGCTGGTGGGTGGAACTATAGGAGGACAGTCTCATTGTAATGGCTGGAATGGAATCAATGGAATGGAGCCAAACGTATGGTTTTCATATCTTTGATTTGTTGAATACTGTTCCTGAATGGCAGGATGTGCTGTTCCAAGTTGTCAAATGATGGTTCTTACGGGCATGAAAATCCTGGAAATCAAGGAATTTTAAAATTGTGTTTTCCCTTTTAAATATATTATCAATCACTTAAAAATGGACATGTCAGCCATGATCAGAATTATGCCTACCCTTCAGCGCGTCTCTCTGTGTGTGCTGTGTATCATCTGCGTGTGAGCCAGTGTGAGTGGGCTATTGCCCGAGGAGAGAGAGAGACATTTTTAGCAGCAGTTAGTCTATAAAATAATTATAGACAAAGTATATAGCCAATATACTTGGTTCATAGCTATCAAATCATAGCTTGCAGTAGGGCTAGTTATCCCTCTAGTTAACTATACACATTAATGTCATTGACTCGTTGTTGCATTTCCACCGGAACTGTTGAGAAATAAATCTGACACCATTATTGGAAAGCTGCGATTCCCTTCTATTAACCAGCAGGTTATTAAAGGGTAGGTTATTAAAGGGTAGGTTATTAAAGGGTAGGTTATTAAAGGGTAGGTTATTAACCAGTAGGTTATTAAAGGGTAGGTTATTAACCAGTAGGTTATTCACCAGTAGGTTATTAAAGGGTAGGTTATTAACCAGTAGGTTATTAACCAGCAGGTTATTAAAGGGTAGGTTATTAACCAGTAGGTTATTAAAGGGTAGGTTATTAAAGGGTGGGTTATTAACCAGTAGGTTATTAAAGGGTAGGTTATTAAAGGGTAGGTTATTAACCAGTAGGTTATTAAAGGATAGGTTATTAAACAGTAGGTTATTAAACAGTAGGTTATTAACCAGTAGGTTATTAAAGGGTAGGTTATTAACCAGTAGGTTATTAACCAGTAGGTTATTAAAGGGTAGGTTATTAACCAGTAGGTTATTAAACAGTAGGTTATTAAAGGGTAGGTTATTAACCAGTAGGTTATTAAAGGGTAGGTTATTAACCAGTAGGTTATTAACCAGTAGGTTATTAAAGGGTAGGTTATTAACCAGTAGGTTATTAACCAGTAGGTTATTAAACAGTAGAGGTTATTAACCGGTAGGTTATTAAAGGGTAGGTTATTAACCAGTAGGTTATTAGAGGGTAGGCTATTAAACCAGTAGGTTATTAAACAGTAGGTTATTAACCAGTAGGTTATTAGAGGGTAGGTTATTAACCAGTAGGTTATTAAACAGTAGGTTATTAACCAGTAGGTTATTAAGCAGTAGGTTATTAACCAGTAGGTTAGGTTATTAACCAGTAGGTTATTAACCAATAGGTTATTAAAGGGTAGGTTATTAAAGGCTATGTTATTAACCAGTAGGTTATTAACCAGTAGGTTATTAAAGGGTAGGTTATTAAAGGGTAGGTTATTAACCGGTAGGTTATTAACCAGTAGGTTATTAAAGGCTAGGTTATTAAAGGGTAGGTTATTAACCGGTAGGTTATTAACCAGTAGGTTATTAAACAGTAGCATAATTGATAAATATCGTCCATGCTGTGCATAGACCTCCCCTGAAACATGAATATTTTAGCCTTACATTGTTACAGATAAACATGTCTTAGCAACCTTGCTTTGAAGTAGCCTGCCTTGTCCATTTGATCCCTGAATGAGAATTTGAAAAATTCCAGTAAGAATGTGGTAAAAATGTGTCTGTTTGAAAGGGGACCATATTAACATTATCCAATTATTTTTCACAGGCAACAAACTGCAAATCCTATGTGAATTAGGTATCTGAGTCAAGTTTTTATTTATTTGTATTGAATATTTAAAACATACAATCTACTTGTAGTGAAGCCGCTCAACATCCACATCACACCCAGCCACCCAACAGACTCCCATCCAGAACCACCCGCAGAAACAACCAGAGTCAACGTCTTGCTCAAGGGCACGTCGGCAGATCCCCCCCACAAGGTCTGTCGACAGATCCCCCCCACAAGGTCTGTCGACAGATCCCCCCACAAGGTCTGTCGACAGATCCCCCACAAGGTCTGTCGACAGATCCCCCACAAGGTCTGTCGACAGATCCCCCCACAAGGTCTGTCGACAGATCCCCCCACAAGGTCTGTCGACAGATCCCCCCACAAGGTCTGTCGACAGATCCCCCCACAAGGTCTGTCGACAGATCCCCCACAAGGTCTGTGGACAGATCCCCCCCACAAGGTCTGTGGACAGACCCCCCCCACAAGGTCTGTCGACGTGGTCTGAGGTCAACGTCTGACTACCGGTAGATCTGACTAGATTTAGCTTCCAAATATTGGTCCTTTTCAAATTATGTAATGCAAATCAAATCAAATCTTATTGTTCACGTAAACATGGTTAGCAGATGTTAATGCGAGTGTAGTGAAATGCTTGTGCTTCTAGTTCCGACAATGCAGTAATAAATAACACGTAAAAACAAAACAAAATATTGCATAGTTTCCTAGGAACGCGAAGCGAGGCGGCCATCTCTGTCGACGCCGGAAGTGGAGTTAATCAGCGTCAAAAAGGCAAGTTAAAATCAAGAACAGGTGTGATGATTTCAACTTCCATTTTGTTTTTGTGATTGGTCTTGAGGCGTTTGAAACAGAGACTTCATTTCAAGTAGCACGTTTCCAGTAGTTCTCCATTGAGATGAGCCTGTGGTGGTCTGTGTGTAACCAGGCATGGCCATTATGTCAAGCTCCTATCTCTTACCACAGTTTACCCAGTTGCGTGTGTGAGGGTGTGTGCGGGTGTGCATCTGTGCGTGTGTTCAGTCATGCGTGTGTGTGCGTGTATGCATTAATTTGTGTGTATGTGTGCGTGTGTCTATGTGTGAGTGTGTGTGTGTGTGCATTCATTTGTGTGTGTGTGTGTGTGTGTGTGTGTGTGTGTGTGTGTGTGTGTGTGTGTGTGTGTGTGTGTGTGTGTGTGTGTGTGTATATGCGTGTGTGTGCGTATTTATATGTGTGTATGCGTGTGTGTGTGTGTGTGCATGTGGTAATGTGTGCGTGTGTGTACATGTTCGTGCGTGCGTGTGTGTGTGTGTGTGTGCGTGTGTGTGTGCGCGTGTGTGTGTGTGTGTGTGTGTGTGTGTGTGTGTGTGTGTGTGTGTGTGTGTGTGTGTGTGTGTGTGTGTGTGTGTGTGCATGTGGTAATGTGTGCGTGTGTGTACATGTTCGTGCGTGCGTGTGTGCGTGTGTGTGTGCGTGTGTGTGTGCGCGTGTGTGTGTGTGTGTGTGTGTGTGTGCGTGTGTGTGTGTGTGTGTGTGTGTGTGTATACAACCCCCGAGGTATCTTACCATCCCTCTATTCTCTTGCTCTAGTCTGGTCGGTGACGTTGGATCCGACCGAACAGGAAGCTTGTCCAGTGGTCCTAATCAGATCTTCCACTGTGTTGATGTGGTTATCTCTGGGGTCAGCCAACACTGAGGTGTTGACAGTCTACTGGGTGACTGTGTGCTGAGGGGGGGGATCCCTCAAAGCACCTGTTGACCTCGACACACAAGGAGGAAGAGGACACACACAGTGACCCTGATAGCAGGGCTTTGGGAGAACAGAGCACTAGATAGCTGTTCGTCTCTGTCCAACGTGTTTGTGTTGGCAAGAAAGACATTTTTAAAAATCACAAAGGAAGATGTTGATTGTCGTCTATGGAGAGTCTTTGTGTCAGAACTCGCAATAATCTCTTTTTCAATGCAGAGCGCTGGATACTGTGTCTTTGTCTGCCTAGAGACGATAACACAAGGCAGTTATCCCAAATCGCACCCTATTCTCTACAATGTGCACTCCTTCCTATTGGGCCCTGGTCAGAAGTAGTGCACTATGTAGGGAATAGGGTGCCATTTATGGGCGTTAAAAGGGTCTAGGTCAAACATTGAATTTGTGTTAAATAGTGTTTAGTGTTAGTGGTTTCAGCCCAGCATTATCTCATTATCTCAGACCACCGGTCCAGAGAAGATATTGCACCTCTACTCCTCAGTTAAAGCTTACATCTCAACTGGCACCCTATTGAGTCTCAAATGGCACCCTATTCCCTTATATGGGTTGGTCAAAAGTAGTGCACTATGTAGGAAATAGGGTGCCATTTGTTTGTGAATAATGTTATTCCATGAGCAGTAAAGGGGAAAAGATCTAACCGCCTGGTGGTGTTATATTCTCACCCTGTTCCCTATGTAGTGCACTACTTTAGACCAGGGCCCATAGGGGTCTGTTCCCTATATAGTGCACTACTTTAGACCAGGGCCCATAGGGCTGTGTTCCCTATATAGTGCACTACTTTAGACCAGGGCCCATAGGGCTGTGTTCCCTATATAGTGCACTACTTTAGACCAGGACCATAGGGGTCTGTTCCCTATATAGTGCACTACTTTAGACCAGGGCCCATAGGGCTGTGTTCCCTATATAGTGCACTACTTTAGACCAGGGCCCATAGGGCTGTGTTTCCTATATAGTGCACTACTTTAGACCAGGACCATAGGGGTCTGTTCCCTATATACTGCACTATTTTATTCAAGAGCCTTATGGGTCCTGGTTAAAAGTAGTGTGTTAAGAGACGCAGCGAGAGAAAGTTAATGTTTAGGCTTTAGGGAGCTTCTTTCCAACACTCCAGGGATACCAACTCTTACCAACACCTCAGAGATACCAATTTAGTGAGGTTCTTACCAACCCCACAGAGATACCAACTTAGTGAGGTTCTTATCAACCCCACAGAGATACCAACTTAGTGAGGTTCTTACCAACCCCACAGAGATGCCAACTTAGTGAAGTTCTTATCAACATTAGAGAGATACCAACTTAGTGAGGCTCTTACCAACCCCACAGAGATACCAACTTAGTGAGGTTCTTACCAACATTACAGAGATACCAACTTAGTGAGGCTCTTACCAACCCCACAGAGATACCAACTTAGTGAGGTTCTTACCAACCCCACAGAGATACCAACTTAGTGAGGTTCTTACCAACCCCACAGAGATACCAACTTAGTGAGGTTCTTACCAACCCCACAGAGATACCAACTTAGTGAGGTTCTTACCAACCCCACAGAGATACCAACGTCTATCTGAAGTTGTTGATGTTGTTCCTCCGGAATTAAAACGCATCAACAAGTTACAGTCCATCATATCAGCTTGTGTTCGAAAAATGTAGAGAGAGATGGGTTTGACTCCACGTAGGTTTAGAAGGACAACATGTAGAGAGAAATGGGTTTGACTCCACGTGGGTTTAGAAGGACAACATGTAGAGAGAGATGGGTTTGACTCCACGTTGGTTTAGAAGGACAACATGTAGAGAGAGATGGGTTTGACTCCACGTTGGTTTAGAAGGACAACATGTAGAGAGAGATGGGTTTGACTCCACGTTGGTTTAGAAGGACAACATGTAGACAGAGATGGGTTTGACTCCACGTGGGTTTAGAAGGACAACATGTAGAGAGAGATGGGTTTGACTCCACGTGGGTTTAGAAGGACAACATGTAGAGAGAGGTGGGTTTGACTCCACGTGGGTTTAGAAGGACAACATGTAGAGAGAGGTGGGTTTGACTCCACGTGGGTTTAGAAGGACAACATGTAGAGAGAGGTGGGTTTGACTCCACGTTGGTTTAGAAGGACAACATGTAGAGAGAGGTGGGTTTGACTCCACGTGGGTTTAGAAGGACAACAACATGCCAGTGGTGGGACAGAGACTCAGAGACTGATGTATGAGACCAGCCATCTGGGGAAGAGCCTCAGAGACTGATGTATGAGACCAGCCTGAACTGGCAGTGTCTAGGTTCCATTATAATGCCTCTCTAACAGAGTGATGATGTCTGTGGCTGGCACTGCCCAGTGCCCTGTGCTCAGTGCCCACTCTGTCAGTGTAATGAATGGACCCTATAGCCTGGTCACACACACAGAGTTGGCACCACAAGGTCAAAAGTGGTTTGACAACATTTATTGGGGCCTGGAGTTTTTCCTGATCTTGTGACCTGGCCGGGTAAAACTCAGGGTCCTATTTGTAGGCCATGACAAAAACTTAATTTTATGTAATAAAACCGCATATTTGTTCATGGGATTAGTGTTCTTCTGCAATAATTAATTCTGTAAGCTTTATGTAAGGCTGGGTTACATTTAACACTATAGACAGTAGACTGTAACAAGGCTGGGTTACATTTAACACTATAGACAGTAGACTGTAACAAGGCTGGGTTACATTTAACACTATAGACAGTAGACTGTAACAAGGCTGGGTTACATTTAACACTATAGACAGTAGACTGTAACAAGGCTGGGTTACATTTAACTCTATAGACAGTAGACTGTAACAAGGCTGGGTTACATTTAACTCTATAGACAGTAGACTGTAACAAGGCTGGGTTACATTTAACACTATAGACAGTAGACTGTAACAAGGCTGGGTTACATTTAACTCTATAGACAGTAGACTGTAACAAGGCTGGGTTACATTTAACTCTATAGACAGTAGACTGTAACAAGGCTGGGTTACATTTAACACTATAGACAGTAGACTGTAACAAGGCTGGGTTACATTTAACTATAGACTAGACTGTAGGCTGGGTTACATTTAACTATAGTAGACTGTAACAAGACTGGGTTACATTTAACACTATAGACAGTAGACTGTAACAAGGCTGGGTTACATTTAACTCTATAGACAGTAGACTGTAACAAGGCTGGGTTACATTTAACTCTATAGACAGTAGACTGTAACAAGGCTGGGTTACATTTAACTCTATAGTAGACAGTAGACTGTAACAAGGCTGGGTTACATTTAACTCTATAGACAGTAGACTGTAACAAGGCTGGGTTACATTTAACTCTATAGACAGTAGACTGTAACAAGGCTGGGTTACATTTAATAGACTATAGACAGTAGACTGTAACAAGGCTGGGTTACATTTAACTCTATAGAGTAGACTGTAACAAGACTATAGACAGTAGACTGTAACAAGGCTGGGTTACATTTAACTCTATAGACAGTAGACTGTAACAAGGCTGGGTTACATTTAACTCTATAGACAGTAGACTGTAACAAGGCTGGGTTACATTTAACTCTATAGACAGTAGACTGTAACAAGGCTGGGTTACATTTAACTCTATAGACAGTAGACTGTAACAAGGCTGGGTTACATTTAACTCTATAGACAGTAGACTGTAACAAGGCTGGGTTACATTTAACTCTATAGACAGTAGACTGTAACAAGGCTGGGTTACATTTAACTCTATAGACAGTAGACTGTAACAAGGCTGGGTTACATTTAACACTATAGACAGTAGACTGTAACAAGGCTGGGTTACATTTAACTCTATAGACTGTAGACTGTAACAAGGCTGGGTTACATTTAACACTATAGACAGTAGACTGTAACAAGGCTGGGTTACATTTAACTCTATAGACAGTAGACTGTAACAAGTAGACTGTAACAAGGCTGGGTTACATTTAACTCTATAGACAGTAGACTGTAACAAGGCTGGGTTACATTTAACACTATAGACAGTAGACTGTAACAAGGCTGGGTTACATTTAACTCTATAGACAGTAGACTGTAACAAGGCTGGGTTACATTTAACTCTATAGACAGTAGACTGTAACAAGGCTGGGTTACATTTAACTCTATAGACAGTAGACTGTAACAACTGGCTGGGTTACATTTAACTCTATAGACAGTAGACTGTAACAAGGCTGGGTTACATTTAACTCTATAGACAGTAGACTGTAACAAGGCTGGGTTACATTTAAACTATAGACAGTAGACTGTAACAACTATAGACAGTAGACTGTAACAAGGCTGGGTTACATTTAACTCTATAGACAGTAGACTGTAACAAGGCTGGGTTACATTTAACTCTATAGACAGTAGACTGTAACAAGGCTGGGTTACATTTAACACTATAGACAGTAGACTGTAACAAGGCTGGGTTACATTTAACTCTATAGACAGTAGACTGTAACAAGGCTGGGTTACATTTAACTCTATAGACAGTAGACTGTAACAAGGCTGGGTTACATTTAACTCTATAGACAGTAGACTGTAACAAGGCTGGGTTACATTTAACTCTATAGACAGTAGACTGTAACAAGGCTGGGTTACATTTAACACTATAGACAGTAGACTGTAACAAGGCTGGGTTACATTTAACTCTATAGACAGTAGACTGTAACAAGGCTGGGTTACATTTAACACTATAGACTATAGACAGTAGACTGTAACAAGGCTGGGTTACATTTAACACTATAGACAGTAGACTGTAACAAGGCTGGGTTACATTTAACACTATAGAGTAGACTGTAACAAGGCTAGACTGTTACATTTAACAAGACTGGCTGGGTTACATTTAACTCTATAGACAGTAGACTGTAACAAGGCTGGGTTACATTTAACTCTATAGACAGTAGACTGTAACAAGGCTGGGTTACATTTAACACTATAGACAGTAGACTGTAACAAGGCTGGGTTACATTTAACACTATAGACAGTAGACTGTAACAAGGCTATAGACAGTAGACTGTAACAAGGCTGGGTTACATTTAACACTATAGACAGTAGACTGTAACAAGGCTGGGTTACATTTAACTATAGACAGTAGACTAGACAGTAGACTGTAACAAGGCTGGGTTACATTTAACTCTATAGACAGTAGACTGTAACAAGGCTGGGTTACATTTAACACTATAGACAGTAGACTGTAACAAGGCTGGGTTACATTTAACACTATAGACAGTAGACTGTAACAAGGCTGGGTTACATTTAACTCTATAGACAGTAGACTGTAACAAGGCTGGGTTACATTTAACACTATAGACAGTAGACTGTAACAAGGCTGGGTTACATTTAACACTATAGACAGTAGACTGTAACAAGGCTGGGTTACATTTAACACTATAGACTGTAACAAGGCTGGGTTACATTTAATACTATAGACAGTAGACTGTAACAAGGCAGTGTTACATTTAACACTATAGACAGTAGACTGTAACAAGGCTGGGTTACATTTAATACTATAGACAGTAGAGTGTAGCAAGGCTGGGTTACATTTAACACTATAGACAGTAGACTGTAACAAGGCTGGGTTACATTTAACTCTATAGACAGTAGACTGTAACAAGGCTAGTTACTGTAACAGTAGAAGGCTGGGTTACATTTAACTCTATAGACAGTAGACTGTAACAAGGCTGGGTTACATTTAACTATAGACAGTAGACTGTAACAAGGCTGGGTTACATTTAACTCTATAGACAGTAGACTGTAACAAGGCTGGGTTACATTTAACTCTATAGACAGTAGACTGTAACAAGGCTGGGTTACATTTAACTCTATAGACAGTAGACTGTAACAAGGCTGGGTTACATTTAACTCTATAGACAGTAGACTGTAACAAGGCTGGGTTACATTTAACTCTATAGACAGTAGACTGTAACAAGGCTGGGTTACATTTAACTCTATAGACAGTAGACTGTAACAAGGCTGGGTTACATTTAACAAGTAGACTGTAACAAGGCTGGGTTACATTTTTAAGACATAGACTGTAACAAGTAGACTTTACTATAGACAAGGCTGGGTTACATTTAACTCTATAGACAGTAGACTGTAACAAGGCTGGGTTACATTTAACACTATAGACAGTAGACTGTAACAAGGCTGGGTTACATTTAACTCTATAGACAGTAGACTGTAACAAGGCTGGGTTACATTTAACTCTATAGACAGTAGACTGTAACAAGGCTGGGTTAGACATAGACTTAAGGCTGGGTTACACTATAGACAGTAGACTGTAACAAGGCTGGGTTACATTTAACTCTATAGACAGTAGACTGTAGACTATAGACAGTAGACTGTAACAAGGCTGGGTTACATTTAACTCTATAGACAGTAGACTGTAACAAGGCTGGGTTACATTTAACTCTATAGACAGTAGACTGTAACAAGGCTGGGTTACATTTAACTCTATAGACAGTAGACTGTAACAAGGCTGGGTTACATTTAACTCTATAGACAGTAGACTGTAACAAGGCTGGGTTACATTTAACACTATAGACAGTAGACTGTAACAAGGCTGGGTTACATTTAACACTATAGACAGTAGACTGTAACAAGGCTGGGTTACATTTAACTCTATAGACAGTAGACTGTAACAAGGCTGGGTTACATTTAACTCTATAGACAGTAGACTGTAACAAGGCTGGGTTACATTTAACTCTATAGACAGTGTAATAGAAGGACTGTAACAAGGTTACATTTAACTCTATAGACAGTAGACTGTTACATTTAAACTATAGAAGTAGCTGGGTTACATTTAACTCTATAGACAGTAGACTGTAACAAGGCTGGGTTACATTTAACTCTATAGACAGTAGACTGTAACAAGGCTGGGTTACATTTAACTCTATAGACAGTAGACTGTAACAAGGCTGGGTTACATTTAACTCTATAGACAGTAGACTGTAACAAGGCTGGGTTACATTTAACTCTATAGACAGTAGACTGTAACAAGGCTGGGTTACATTTAACTCTATAGTAGAGACAGTAGACTGTAACAAGGCTGGGTTACATTTAACACTATAGACAGTAGACTGTAACAAGGCTGGGTTACATTTAACACTATAGACAGTAGACTGTTACATTTAACTATAGGTAGACTGTAACAAGGGTTACATTTAACTCTATAGACAGTAGACTGTAACAAGGCTGGGTTACATTTAACTCTATAGACAGTAGACTGTAACAAGACTGTAACAAGGCTGGGTTACATTTAACTCTATAGACAGTAGACTGTAACAAGGCTGGGTTACATTTAACACTATAGACAGTAGACTGTTACATTTAACAAGGCTGGGTTACATTTAACACTATAGACAGTAGACTGTAACAAGGCTGGGTTACATTTAACTCTATAGACAGTAGACTGTAACAAGGCTGGGTTACATTTAACTCTATAGACAGTAGACTGTAACAAGGCTGGGTTACATTTAACTCTATAGACAGTAGACTGTAACAAGGCTGGGTTACATTTAACTCTATAGACTAGACTGTAACAAGGCTGGGTTACATTTAACTAGACTATAGACAGTAGACTGTAACAAGGCTGGGTTACATTTAACTCTATAGACAGTAGACTGTAACAAGGCTGGGTTACATTTAACTCTATAGACAGTAGACTGTAACAAGGCTGGGTTACATTTTAGACAGTAGACTAGACAAGGTTACAGACTGTAACAAGGCTGGGTTACATTTAACTCTATAGACAGTAGACTGTAACAAGGCTGGGTTACATTTAACTCTATAGACAGTAGACTGTAACAAGGCTGGGTTACATTTAACTCTATAGACAGTAGACTGTAACAAGGCTGGGTTACATTTAACTCTATAGACAGTAGACTGTAACAAGGCTGGTTACATTTAACTCTATAGACAGTTTGTAACAAGGCTGGGTTACATTTAACTCTATAGACAGTAGACTGTAGACTGTAACAAGGCTGGGTTACATTTAACTCTATAGACAGTAGACTGTAACAAGGCTGGGTTACATTTAACTCTATAGACAGTAGACTGTAACAAGGCTGGGTTACATTTAACACTATAGACAGTAGACTGTAACAAGGCTGGGTTACATTTAACTCTATAGACAGTAGACTGTAACAAGGCTGGGTTACATTTAACTCTATAGACAGTAGACTGTAACAAGGCTGGGTTACATTTAACTCTATAGACAGTAGACTGTAACAAGGCTGGGTTACATTTAACTCTATAGACAGTAGACTGTAACAAGGCTGGGTTACATTTAACTCTATAGACAGTAGACTGTAACAAGGCTGGGTTACATTTAACTCTATAGACAGTAGACTGTAACAAGGCAGGGTTACATTTAACACTATAGACTGTAACAAGGCTGGGTTACATTTAACACTATAGACTGTAACAAGGCTGGGTTACATTTAACTCTATAGACAGTAGACTGTAACAAGGCTGGGTTACATTTAACTCTATAGACAGTAGACTGTAACAAGGCTGGGTTACATTTAACACTATAGACAGTAGACTGTAACAAGGCTGGGTTACATTTAACTCTATAGACAGTAGACTGTAACAAGGCTGGGTTACATTTAACTCTATAGACAGTAGACTGTAACAAGGCTGGGTTACATTTAACTCTATAGACAGTAGACTGTAACAAGGCTGGGTTACATTTAACTCTATAGACAGTAGACTGTAACAAGGCTGGGTTACATTTAACTCTATAGACAGTAGACTGTAACAAGGCTGGGTTACATTTAACTCTATAGACAGTAGACTGTAACAAGGCTGGGTTACATTTAACTCTATAGACAGTAGACTGTAACAAGGCTGGGTTACATTTAACTCTATAGACAGTAGACTGTAACAGTAGACTGTAACAAGGCTGGGTTACATTTAACTCTATAGACAGTAGACTGTAACAAGGCTGGGTTACATTTAACACTATAGACAGTAGACTGTAACAAGGCTGGGTTACATTTAACTCTATAGACAGTAGACTGTAACAAGGCTGGGTTACATTTAACTCTATAGACAGTAGACTGTAACAAGGCTGGGTTACATTTAACTCTATAGACAGTAGACTGTAACAAGGCTGGGTTACATTTAACACTATAGACAGTAGACTGTAACAAGGCTGGGTTACATTTAACTCTATAGACAGTAGACTGTAACAAGGCTGGGTTACATTTAACACTATAGACAGTAGACTGTAACAAGGCTGGGTTACATTTAACTCTATAGACAGTAGACTGTAACAAGGCTGGGTTACATTTAACTCTATAGACAGTAGACTGTAACAAGGCTGGGTTACATTTAACTCTATAGACAGTAGACTGTAACAAGGCTGGGTTACATTTAACTAGACTATAGACAGTAGACTGTAACAAGGCTGGGTTACATTTAACACTAGACAGTAGACTGTAACAAGGTAGACTATAGACAGTAGACTGTAACAAGGCTGGGTTACATTTAACACTATAGACAGTAGACTGTAACAAGGCTGGGTTACATTTAACACTATAGACAGTAGACTGTAGACTACATTTAACTCTATAGGTAGTTACATTTACTATAGACAGTAGACTGTAACAAGGCTGGGTTACATTTAACACTATAGACAGTAGACTGTAACAAGGCTGGGTTACATTTAACACTATAGACAGTAGACTGTAACAAGGCTGGGTTACATTTAACACTATAGACAGTAGACTGTAACAAGGCTGGTTACATTTAACATTTAACTGTAACAACAGTTAGACTGTAACAAGGCTGGGTTACATTTAACACTATAGACAGTAGACTGTAACAAGGCTGGGTTACATTTAACTCTATAGACAGTAGACTGTAACAAGGCTGGGTTACATTTAACTCTATAGACAGTAGACTGTAACAAGAATGGGTTACATTTAACACTATAGACAGTAGACTGTAACAAGGCAGGGTTACATTTAACACTATAGACTGTAACAAGGCTGGGTTACATTTAACACTATAGACAGTAGACTGTAGCAAGGCTGGGTTACATTTAACACTATAGACAGTAGACTGTAACAAGGCTGGGTTACATTTAACTCTATAGACAGTAGACTGTAACAAGGCTGGGTTACATTTAACTCTATAGACAGTAGACTGTAACAAGGCTGGGTTACATTTAACTCTATAGACAGTAGACTGTAACAAGGCTGGGTTACATTTAACTCTATAGACAGTAGACTGTAACAAGGCTGGGTTACATTTAACTCTATAGACAGTAGACTGTAACAAGGCTGGGTTACATTTAACTCTATAGACAGTAGACTGTAACAAGGCTGGGTTACATTTAACTCTATAGACAGTAGACTGTAACAAGGCTGGGTTACATTTAACTCTATAGACAGTAGACTGTAACAAGGCTGGGTTACATTTAACTCTATAGACAGTAGACTGTAACAAGGCTGGGTTACATTTAACTCTATAGACAGTAGACTGTAAACAAGGCTGGGTTACATTTAACTCTATAGACAGTAGACTGTAACAAGGCTGGGTTACATTTAACTCTATAGACAGTAGACTGTAACAAGGCTGGGTTACATTTACTAGACTATAGACAGTAGACTGTAACAAGGCTGGGTTACATTTAACTCTATAGACAGTAGACTGTAACAAGGCTGGGTTACATTTAACACTATAGAGACAGTAGACTGTAACAAGGTTACATTTAGACAGTAGACTGTAACAAAGGCTTTAACTCTATAGACAGTAGACTTACATTTAACTCTATAGACAGTAGACTGTAACAAGGCTGGGTTACATTTAACTCTATAGACAGTAGACTGTAACAAGGCTGGGTTACATTTAACTCTATAGACAGTAGACTGTAACAAGGCTGGGTTACATTTAACTCTATAGACAGTAGACTGTAACAAGGCTGGGTTACATTTAACACTATAGACAGTAGACTGTAACAAGGCTGGGTTACATTTAACTCTATAGACAGTAGACTGTAACAAGGCTGGGTTACATTTAACACTATAGACAGTAGACTGTAACAAGGCTGGGTTACATTTAACTATAGACAGTAGACTGTAACAAGGCTGGGTTACATTTAACTCTATAGACAGTAGACTGTAACAAGGCTGGGTTACATTTAAACTCTATAGACAGTAGACTGTAACAAGGCTGGGTTAGACATTTAACTCTATAGACAGTAGACTGTAACAAGGCTGGGTTACATTTAACTCTATAGACAGTAGACTGTAACAAGGCTGGGTTACATTTAACTCTATAGACAGTAGACTGTAACAAGGCTGGGTTACATTTAACTCTATAGACAGTAGACTGTAACAAGGCTGGGTTACATTTAACTCTATAGACAGTAGACTGTAACAAGGCTGGGTTACATTTAACTCTATAGACAGTAGACTGTAACAAGGCTGGGTTACATTTAACTCTATAGACAGTAGACTGTAACAAGGCTGGGTTACATTTAACTCTATAGACAGTAGACTGTAACAAGGCTGGGTTACATTTAACTCTATAGACAGTAGACTGTAACAAGGCTGGGTTACATTTAAACTCTATAGACAGTAGACATTTGTAACTATAGACTATAAGGCTGGGTTACATTTAACTCTATAGACAGTAGACTGTAACAAGGCTGGGTTACATTTAACTCTATAGACAGTAGACTGTAACAAGGCTGGGTTACATTTAACTCTATAGACAGTAGACTGTAACAAGGCTGGGTTACATTTAACTATAGACTATAGACAGTAGACTAACAAGGCTGGGTTACATTTAACAAGGCTGGGTTACATTTAACTCTATAGACAGACTGTAAGACTGTTACATTTAACTCTATAGACAGTAGACTGTTACATTTATTTAACTCTATAGACAGTAGACTGTAACAAGGCTGGGTTACATTTAACACTATAGACAGTAGACTGTAACAAGGCTGGGTTACATTTAACACTATAGACAGTAGACTGTAACAAGGCTGGGTTACATTTAACACTATAGACAGTAGACTGTAACAAGGCTGGGTTACATTTAACACTATAGACAGTAGACTGTAACAAGGCTGGGTTACATTTAACTCTATAGACAGTAGACTGTAACAAGGCTGGGTTACATTTAACACTATAGACAGTAGACTGTAACAAGGCTGGGTTACATTTAACACTATAGACAGTAGACTGTAACAAGGCTGGGTTACATTTAACTCTATAGACAGTAGACTGTAACAAGGCTGGGTTAGTAGACTGTAACAAGGTTACATTTAACTGTAACTATAGACAGTAGACTGTAACAAGGCTGGGTTACATTTAACTCTATAGACAGTAGACTGTAACAAGGCTGGGTTACATTTAACTCTATAGACAGTAGACTGTAACAAGCTGGGTTACATTTAACACTATAGACAGTAGACTGTAACAAGGCTGGGTTACATTTAACACTATAGACAGTAGACTGTAACAAGGCTGGGTTACATTTAACACTATAGACAGTAGACTGTAACAAGGCTGGGTTACATTTAACACTATAGACAGTAGACTGTAACAAGGCTGGGTTACATTTAACACTATAGACAGTAGACTGTAACAAGGCTGGGTTACATTTAACTCTATAGACAGTAGACTGTAACAAGGCTGGGTTACATTTAACTCTATAGACAGTAGACTGTAACAAGAATGGGTTACATTTAACACTATAGACAGTAGACTGTAACAAGGCAGGGTTACATTTAACACTATAGACTGTAACAAGGCTGGGTTACATTTAACACTATAGACTGTAACAAGGCTGGGTTACATTTAACACTATAGACAGTAGACTGTAACAAGGCTGGGTTACATTTAACACTATAGACAGTAGACTGTAACAAGGCTGGGTTACATTTAACACTATAGACAGTAGACTGTAACAAGGCTGGGTTACATTTAACTCTACAGTAGAGACAGTACATTTAACTCTATAGACAGTAGACTGTAACAAGGCTGGGTTACATTTAACACTATAGACAGTAGACTGTAACAAGGCTGGGTTACATTTAACTCTATAGACAGTAGACTGTAACAAGGCTGGGTTACATTTAACTCTATAGACAGTAGACTGTAACAAGGCTGGGTTACATTTAACTCTATAGACAGTAGACTGTAACAAGGCTGGGTTACATTTAACTCTATAGACAGTAGACTGTAACAAGGCTGGGTTACATTTAACACTATAGACAGTAGACTGTAACAAGGCTGGGTTACATTTTTAGACTGTAACAAGGCTATTTAGACAGTAGACTGTAACAAGGCTGGGTTACATTTAACACTATAGACAGTAGACTGTAACAAGGCTGTAACAAGGCGGTTATTTAACACTATAGACAGTAGACTGTAACAAGGCTGGGTTACATTTAACTCTATAGACAGTAGACTGTAACAAGGCTAGACTGTTACATTTAACACTATAGACAGTAGACTGTAACAAGGCTGGGTTACATTTAACACTATAGACAGTAGACTGTAACAAGGCTGGGTTACATTTAACACTATAGACAGTAGACTGTAACAAGGCTGGGTTACATTTAACACTATAGACAGTAGACTGTAACAAGGCTGGGTTACATTTAACACTATAGACAGTAGACTGAGGCTGTTACATTTAAATAGAGTAGACTGTAACAAGGGTTACATTTAACACTATAGACTATAGACAGTAGACATGTAACAAGGCTGGGTTACATTTAACACTATAGACAGTAGACTGTAACAAGGCTGGGTTACATTTAACACTATAGACAGTAGACTGTAACAAGGCTGGGTTACATTTAACTGGGTTACACTATAGACAGTAGACTGTAACAAGGCTGGGTTACATTTAACACTATAGACAGTAGACTGTAACAAGGCTGGGTTACATTTAACTCTATAGACAGTAGACTGTAACAAGGCTGGGTTACATTTAACTCTATAGACAGTAGACTGTAACAAGGCTGGGTTACATTTAACACTATAGACAGTAGACTGTAACAAGGCAGGTTACATTTAACTATTTAACTGGGTTACATTTAACTATAGACAGTAGACTGTAACAAGGCTGGGTTACATTTAACACTATAGACAGTAGACTGTAACAAGGCTGGGTTACATTTAACACTATAGACAGTAGACTGTAACAAGGCTGGGTTACATTTAACACTATAGACAGTAGACTGTAACAAGGCTGGGTTACATTTAACACTATAGACAGTAGACTGTAACAAGGCTGGGTTACATTTAACACTATAGACAGTAGACTGTAACAAGGCTGGGTTACATTTAACACTATAGACAGTAGACTGTAACAAGGCTGGGTTACATTTAACACTATAGACAGTAGACTGTAACAAGGCTGGGTTACATTTAACACTATAGACAGTAGACTGTAACAAGGCTGGGTTACATTTAACACTATAGACAGTAGACTGTAACAAGGCAGGGTTACATTTAATACTATACACAGTAGTTGTTTCAAGTCATAAAACTAGTAACCTTGTGTTGCTTTCCTGGTCTCCATCTGGCCCACCAGAGGTTGGTTCCCTACCTTGTGTTGTTGTCCTGTTCTCCATCTAGCCCAACAGGGGTTGGTTCCCTACCTTGTGTTGTTGTCCTGGTCTCCATCTGGCCCACCAGAGGTTGGTTCCCTACCTTGTGTTGTTTTCCTGATCTCCATCTGGCCCACCAGTTGTTGGTTCCCTACTTTGTGTTGTTGTCCTGGTCTCCATCTGGCCCACCAGAGGTTGGTTCCCTACCTTGTGTTGTTGTCCTGGTCTCCATCTGGCCCACCAGAGGTTGGTTACCTACCTTGTGTTGTCCTGGTCTCCATCTGGCCCAACAGAGGTTGGTTCCCTACCTTGTGTTGTTTTCCTGGTCTCCATCTGGCCCAACAGAGTTTGGTTCCCTACCTTGTGTTGTTGTCCTGGTCTCCATCTGGCCCACCAGAGATTGGTTCCCTACCTTGTGTTCTTTTCCTGGCATCCATCTGGCCCAACAGAGGTTGGTTCCCTACCTTGTGTTGTTGTCCTGGTCTGTTGGGTTTATATCTGTGGTGGAATTTGTCTGTGCAGACTGCTCTGTGGTGGAATTTGTCTGTGCAGACTGCTCTGTGGTGGAATTTGTCTGTGCAGACTGCTCTGTGGTGGAATTTGTCTGTGCAGACTGCTCTGTGGTGGAATTTGTCTGTGCAGACTGCTCTGTGGTGGAATTTGTCTGTGCAGACTGCTCTTTGGTGGAATTTGTAGTTGTTTTTTTATTCACTTTTAAAAGACTTAATAAATATGCCCCAGAAATATTTGTGAATAATCACCAGCAGTGGAAGTCTGTTTGCCTAACCTTTTCAGGGACTTAGGAACACGTTCCTAGCCTTGGCATTGGGTAGCAGCAGCAGATCGTTTCATATTCTTTATCCTGTGCCAAACAACTTTTATTCAGTGAGTCGAAATTATTAACGTCCGCTGCTGGCTGCAAGATTGCGTCAACCTAGCTAGTTAAATTTACGCCTTCCCCATGCACAAGGCTATAAATTACTTCCGGCAGTGGGCGAGCAGAAGTTGGCCGTTAAAGACGTGATTTGCATCCCTGGCCGGTAGCCCCTACTCATAAGACTGCTATGAGTCCTTGGCAGGCCGCTTTAGCTTCTCTGGCGTTGTGCCTCCACTCAGAGGACAGCCCTAAGCGAGCCATCTACAGTAGCCATGAATTCATTTGAAAGACATACATTTTTCTGATCTTAAATTTGGCCTGCCACCTTCCAGCCAAGACGTTTTAGTTGTTTCAATAAATACCTTACATCTGTTGTGATTTTAATTGGATTACATTTATTTGGCAATTTAAAAACACAATACAACCACATGTGGACAAAATGCATTTAAAAAGATCACGTGATACACATGAAAAGTGATACACCTAATAATGTACAGTTTACGTTGGTGTCCATAAATAGCCTACTTCACTGCTCTCAAATTAAATGTAAATACTTATTGGTAATATCTGCCATCTGGCACAATAAATGCATATCTAAAATACAGGGGTGAGGGGAGGGAAACATGTTAAGATAGGGCTTCATTTCAGATGCTACCTTGTATTCTGTGGAGGATTCTACCTTGTATTCTGTGGTGGATTCTACCTTGCATTCTGTGGTGGATTCTACCTTGCATTCTGTGGTGGATGCTACCTTGCAGTCTGTGGTGGATGCTACCTTGCAGTCTGTGGTGGATGCTACCTTGCAGTCTGTGGTGGATGCTACCTTGCAGTCTGTGGTGGATGCTACCTTGCAGTCTGTGGTGGATGCTACCTTGTATTCTGTGGTGGATTCTACCTTGCATTCTGTGGTGGAATCTACCTTGCAGTCTGTGGTGGATGCTACCTTGTATTCTGTGGTGGATGCTACCTTGTAGTCCGTGGTGGAATCTACCTTGTATTCTGTGGTGGATTCTACCTTGCAGTCTGTGGTGTATTCTACCTTACAGTCTGTGGTGGATTCTACCTTGTAGTCTGTGGTGTAATCTACCTTGTATTCTGTGGTGGATGCTACCTTGCAGTCTGTGGTGGATGCTACCTTGCAGTCTGTGGTGGATGCTACCTTGCAGTCTGTGGTGGAAACTACCTTGCAGTCTGTGGTGGATGCTACCTTGCAGTCTGTGGTGGAAGCTACCTTGCAGTCTGTGGTGGATGCTACCTTGCAGTCTGTGGAGGATGCTACCTTGTATTCTGTGGTGGAATCTACCTTGTATTCTGTGGTGGATCCTACCTTGTATTCTGTAGTGGAATCTACCTTGTATTCTGTGGTGGATGCTACCTTGCAGTCTGTGGTGGATGCTACCTTGCAGTCTGTGGTGGATGCTACCTTGCAGTCTGTGGAGGATGCTACCTTGTATTCTGTGGTGGATTCTACCTTGCATTCTATGGAGAATGCTACCTTGTATTCTGTGGAGGATGCTACCTTGTAGTCTGTTAAACTCTCTGCCATCGCTACAACCTAGACTGGGTCATGAGATTCGACCTGTTTCAACCTGTTTCAACCTGTTTCAACCTGTTTCAAGGACTTGTCTCTGAAGACTATTCTTTGACAGGAAGTTTGGATATTATTGTGTTACACTGGTTTGCTCCCCTTTGAAGTGAATGCCGAAAGTCATGTGCAAGACCTTGTGTGATTCAAATGTCACTTGATGTTCGTTCTTTGTGTATAGAAGTCATTTGAAAGAACCCTCCAACCCGTGATGCCATCCCGGGATGCCAGATTTGTGTGTATTAGGTAGTTGTTGGGGAATTGTTAGATTACTTGTTGGTTATTACTGCATTGTCGGAACTAGAAGCACAAGCATTTCGCTACACTCGCATTAACATCTGCTAACCATGTGTATGTGACCAATAACATTTGATTCGATTTGATGAGGGGGTCCAAATTCAGGTCACCCGTTACCTGTCCTCTGATTGAGGCGGAGGAACACAGGGGAGAGGGATCCCAGGCAGTGAGTCAAGTCTCTCTGTCTCAAAGCCAGCCTCTACGCCCAAGCCACAAGAGTGTTTCAACAGCTGAACCCTGAGTACTGCTGAGTTCTGCTGAGTACTGCTGAGTACTGCTGAGTACTGCTAAGAGTGTTTCAACAGCTGAACCCTGAGTACTGCTGAGTACTGCTAAGTACTGCACCTTACCACACACCTACCATTTATTACTATTCTATACGCACTGAAATCACTTTAATCTACCCCACCAAGGAATAGTTATGCCACTTTACTGAACTACTAAAGTACACTGAACAAAAAATATAATCCCAACATGAAACAATTTCAAAGATTTTACTGAGTTACAGTTCCTATAAGGAAATCAATTGAAATAGTAAATTCATTAGGCCCTAATCTATGGATTTCACATGACTGGGAATACAGACATGCATCTGTTGGTCACATCCAATGCATCTTAAACAATACAAATACATACATGTATACACAATACAAATACATACATGTATACAGTATACACAATACATATATATACATACATGTATACACAATACAAATACATACACATATAAACAATACAAATACACATACATATATACAAATACAATACACATGTATACACAATACAAATACATACATGTATACACAATACAAATACATACATGTATACACAATACATATATATACACAATACAAATACATACATGTATACACAATACAAATATATACACAATACAAATACATACATATATACACAATACAAATACATACATGTATAAACAATACAAATACATACATGTATAAACAATACAATACAAATACATACATATAAACAATACACGTATAAACAATAAGTGGCGGCAGGGAGAAACAGGCGTCTTGCTTGCGACTGGCAGCTGTAGTGTTGAAGGGCCGGTGGGCTGTGTGAGGAAAACGGAACGGCTGCCGCTTGACGAAGCAGCCAATCGCGGGCGCCATTGTGAATGAGGCCGATGCGCACGGTGCTCAACCATTTCAACTTGTCCAATAAGAAAAAACATCTGCTTTCTTTTCCATTGCAAAATATTTTTTTTCTATGACCAGTGAATATGTAAACATGTTCGGTCCTGCTGCTGATCTGAAAGTGGTTTGGCGACGCAACACCAGATTGAAAAGTACTGGATCAAATTATGTCTAGCCACATGTCTTGCCAGCAGCTCTGCAGACACACACACACACGCACACATACACACACGCACACAAACACACACACACACACACACACACATAAACACACACACACACACACATAAACACACACACACACAAACACACACACACACACACAAAAACACACACACACACACACAAAACACACACACACACACACAAACATACACACACACACACACACAACACACACACACACACACACACACACACACACACACACACACACACACACACACACACACACACACACAGCCTGGTCAGCAAGCCCAGCAGAGCAGGGGGTCTGGAAGGGTGATGGTATTTGATGGCCCTATTCTATGTTCCACTGATCCACAGCTAAACAGAGCAGCTGGTTATTAACCTCACTGCGGAACAGAGGGACTCTGGGAAATACTGTATTATTAAACCTGACAGAGCTGTGGGCAAGACACACACACACACACACACAGACGTCTTTCCTTGCATTCATTTCTGATCCTAGCAGACCTGAAAGTTATAATCACTGTTCCAGCAGTCGATGCATCAGCATTTCTAGTTTTTCACTGAATCAAACTCACTCAGAGACTTCCATATTGCAGACAATGTACTGTATTACTGTAGCTAGATATCAGAGGAGAATATGTACTGTATTACTGTAGCTAGATATCAGAGGAGACAATGTACTGTATTACTGTAGCTAGATATCAGAGGAGACAATGTGCTTTATTACTGTAGCTAGATATCAGAGGAGACAATGTACTGTATTACTGTAGCTAGATATCAGAGGAGACAATGTACTGTATTACTGTAGCTAGATATCAGAGGAGACAATGTGCTGTATTACTGTAGCTAGATATCAGAGGAGACAATGTACTGTATTACTGTAGCTAGATATCAGAGGAGACAATGTACTGTATTACTGTAGCTAGATATCAGAGGAGACAATGTACTGTATTACTGTAGCTAGATATCAGAGGAGACAATGTACTTTATTACTGTAGCTAGATATCAGAGGAGACAATGTGCTTTATTACTGTAGCTAGATACCAGAGGAGACAATGTACTGTATTACTGTACTTAGATATCAGAGGAGACTATGTACTGTATTACTGTAGCTAGAGAAGCTGTTCTCAAACCAGAGGTTGTGACATGTGGGGTTGCCTGATTTGAAAATGGGGTCGCGGGAGAATTTCTAACATCCTGGATTCAAAAATATATATATATATATACAGTGAGTCCAAAATTACTGCCACTCCTGTCTGGCAATGCACAAACAATACTTAAAAAAATATAAACAATATAATTATAGAGATAATGTTACGGTTTTCTAGTGGTGATGAAGATATCAGAGGAGAGTCGGACCAAACTGCAGCGTGTCTATTGAGATTCAAGTTTATTCAAATAAAGAAACACGAACACTACACAAAACAATAAATAATCAAAGGAGAAACAGCCTATCTAGTGCAAATAACAGAGAGTACACATAGGACACTAAGGACAATCAGCTAGACAAACTCAAAGAATATGTACTGCCTAAATATGGTTCCCAATCAGAGACAACGATAAGCACCTGCCTCTGATTGAGAACCACTCCAGACAGCCATAGACTTTGCTAGATAACCCACTAAGCTACAATCCCAATACCACCACCAAAACCCCAAGACAAACACACCACATACAAAAACCCCATGCCACACCCTGGCCTGACCAAATACATAAAGATAAACACAAAATACTTTGACCAGGGCGTGACAGATAAACTCAAAATACCAACATGTGAGAAATACTGTACTTTATTAATGTTTCAATGAAACCCACCAAAAACATACAATTATTTAATACAAAATACATTTCACCAAAATCAAGGTTTCATAATTATTGGCACTCCTCAATTTAGTACTTAGTGCCACCACCTCTGGCAAGGATAACAGCATGGAGTCTTTAATGTTGTAATGTTTGACAAGGTTAAGGAACATATTTGGAGGGATTTTGGACCATTCCTCTATGCAGATCCTTTCAAGATCCTTCACATTCTTGGGTTTGTGCTTATCCACTGCCCTCTTCCACTCAGCCCACAGGTCTTCCATTGGATTGAGGTCCGGCCACTGAGATGGCCATGGCAGAACATTGATTTTGTTGTCACGGAACCATTTCTGTGTGGATCTTGAGGTATGTTTCGGGTCATTGTCTTGTTGGAATGTCCACATACGGCCAAGTCCCAGCCCTCTGGCAGAGGCAACCAGATTGTCAGCCAAAATTGCCTGGTACTTGGTGGAATTCATTATGCCATCAATCTTAACCAGTGCCCCTGGAACTCTGGAATTAAAACAGTCCCAAAACATCACTGACCCCCCTCCATATTTCACCGTGGGTATGAGGTGCCTCTCCTGGTATGCATCTCTGTTTCGAGGCCAAACATGCCGATGTTGTATCTGACCAAAACGTTCCTTTTTGGTCCCATCTGACCAGAGCACCTTCTTCCAGTCATAATTGAAATGACGTTTGGCGAACTCCAAGCGCTTGCGTCTGTGTCTTGGGGTCAGAAAGGGCTTTCTTCTGGCAACCCTTCCAAAGAGCCTGTGGTTGTGGAGGTGGCGTCTGATGGGGCTTTCTTCTGGCAACCCTTCCAAAGAGCCTGTGGTTGTGGAGGTGGCGTCTGATGGGGCTTTCTTCTGGCCACCCTTCCAAAGAGCCTGTGGTTGTGGAGGTGGTGTCTGATGGGGCTTTCTTCTGGCAACCCTTCCAAAGAGCCTGTGGTTGTGGAGGTGGCGTCTGATGGGGCTTTCTTCTGGCAACCCTTCCAAAGAGCCTGTGGTTGTGGAGGTGGTTAATGGGGCTTATTAATGGCAATGAAACCCTTCCAAAAAAGAGCCACTGATGGGGCATTTCTTTCAAAAGAGCCTGTGGTTGTGGAGGTGGTGTCTGATGGGGCTTTCTTCTGGCAACCCTTCCAAAGAGCCTGTGGTTGTGGAGGTGGCGTCTGATGGGGCTTTTTCTGGCAACCCTTCCAAAGAGCCTGTGGTTGTGGAGGTGGCGTCTGATGGGGCTTTCTTCTGGCAACCCTTCCAAAGAGCCTGTGGTTGTGGAGGTGGGTCTGATGGGGCTTTCTTCTGGCAACCCTTC
Organism: Oncorhynchus tshawytscha; assembly: GCF_018296145.1. Lineage (NCBI taxonomy): Eukaryota > Metazoa > Chordata > Actinopteri > Salmoniformes > Salmonidae > Oncorhynchus > Oncorhynchus tshawytscha. The sequence continues at coordinate 172,480 of NW_024609648.1, forward strand.
CAAAGAGCCTGTGGTTGTGGAGGTGGCGTCTGATGGGGCTTTCTTCTGGCAACCCTTCCAAAGAGCCTGTGGTTGTGGAGGTGGTGTCTGATGGGGCTTTCTTCTGGCAACCCTTCCAAAGAGCCTGTGGTTGTGGAGGTGGCGTCTGATGGGGCTTTCTTCTGGCAACCCTTCCAAAGAGCCTGTGGTTGTGGAGGTGGCGTCTGATGGGGCTTTCTTCTGGCAACCCTTCCAAAGAGCCTGTGGTTGTGGAGGTGGCGTCTGATGGGGCTTTCTTCTGGCAACCCTTCCAAAGAGCCTGTGGTTGTGGAAGTCTGATGGGGCTTTCTTCTGGCAACCCTTCCAAAGAGCCTGTGGTTGTGGAGGTGGCTGGTCTGATGGGGCTTTCTTCTGGCATCACCCTTCCAAAGAGCCTGTGGTTGTGGAGGTGGCAGTCTGATGGGGCTTTCTTCTGGCAACCCTTCCAAAGAGCCTGTGGTTGTGGAGGTGGCGTCTGATGGGGCTTTCTTCTGGCAACCCTTCCAAAGAGCCTGTGGTTGTGGAGGTGGCGTCTGATGGGGCTTTCTTCTGGCCACCCTTCCAAAGAGCCTGTGGTTGTGGAGGTGGCGTCTGATGGGGCTTTCTTCTGGCAACCCTTCCAAAGAGCCTGTGGTTGTGGAGGTGGCGTCTGATGGGGCTTTCTTCTGGCAACCCTTCCAAAGAGCCTGTGGTTGTGGAGGTGGCGTCTGATGGGGCTTTCTTCTGGCAACCCTTCCAAAGAGCCTGTGGTTGTGGAGGTGGCGTCTGATGGGGCTTTCTTCTGGCAACCCTTCCAAAGAGCCTGTGGTTGTGGAGGTGGCGTCTGATGGGGCTTTCTTCTGGCAACCCTTCCAAAGAGCCTGTGGTTGTGGAGGTGGCGTCTGATGGGGCTTTCTTCTGGCAACCCTTCCAAAGAGCCTGTGGTTGTGGAGGTGGCGTCTGATGGGGCTTTCTTCTGGCAACCCTTCCAAAGAGCCTGTGGTTGTGGAGGTGGCGTCTGATGGGGCTTTCTTCTGGCAACCCTTCCAAAGAGCCTGTGGTTGTGGAGGTGGCGTCTGATGGGGCTTTCTTCTGGCAACCCTTCCAAAGAGCCTGTGGTTGTGGAGGTGGCGTCTGATGGGGCTTTCTTCTGGCAACCCTTCCAAAGAGCCTGTGGTTGTGGAGGTGGCGTCTGATGGGGCTTTCTTCTGGCAACCCTTCCAAAGAGCCTGTGGGGTTGTCCAAAGAGCCTGATGGGGCTTTCTTCTGGCAACCCTTCCAAGAGCCTGTGGTTGTGAGAGGTGGCGTCTGATGGGGCTTTCTTCTGGCCACCCTTCCAAAGAGCCTGTGGTTGTGGAGGTGGCGTCTGATGGGGCTTTCTTCTGGCAACCCTTCCAAAGAGCCTGTGGTTGTGGAGGTGGCGTCTGATGGGGCTTTCTTCTGGCCACCCTTCCAAAGAGCCTGTGGTTGTGGAGGTGGTGTCTGATGGTTCTTTTTTTAAACCTGGTGACCCCAAGATGCCACCAAGGCCTGCAATTCTTTCACAGTGATTCTTGGGGATTTTGTTGCTTCTCTCACCATCCTCCTCCCTATCCTGGGGGGCAAAATGCATTTGCGTCCTCTACCCATGAGGTTTTTAACTGTTCCATATCTTTATAATTTTTTAATAATTTCCCTGACAGTGCTCAGTGGGTATATTCAATCGTTTGTGGATCTTCTTGTAGCCATTACCAGATTTATGAAGGTCTACGACCATCTGTCCCTTTTGAACAGCCAGTTCTTTTGTTTTCTCCATGGTGTTGAATGAGAATGGGATATTGCATGCGTGTTACCTCATGTTTATACCCTAGTGAAACAGGAAGTGATATAATGGCTCAATATAGTTCCTTAACACTTAGATAAACTTAAATAAGAGGACATTTCATTCCTGGTTTAATTTAGATTTTTGTTATTTACAATCATATTTAAGGGTGCCATTAATTGGGAAACCTTGATTTGGAAGACATTGATTTTTTAATTAAATGAATAAATGATTTTAGTGGGTTTCATTGAAACATTAATGAAGTACAGTATTTTTCACATGTTGGTATTTTGAGTTTGTCTCTATAATTATATTGTTTATATTTTTTTTAAGTATTATTTGTGCATTGCCAGTAATTTTGGAGCCCACTGTATATATAATATAATTTTCTTCGTCTCTCAAAATCATTGTAATGTGGTTGACCTTAAAAATCTAAATGAAAATGATTCAAATATAAAAGTAAAAACATCATCATCCCGAGAGAGTCCTTAGATCCTGGGGAAAGGCTGCATTTGTCACGTTCTGACCTTTATTTCCTTTGTTTTGTATTTAGTTAGTATGGTCAGGGCGTGAGTTGGGGTGGGCAGTCTATGTTTGTTTTTCTATGATTTGGGGATTTGTATGTTTCGGCCTAGTATGGTTCTCAATCAGAGGCAGGTGTCATTAGTTGTCTCTGATTGAGAATCATACTTAGGTAGCCTGGGTTTCATTGTGTGTTTGTGGGTGTTTGTTTCCGTGTCTGTGTTGTTCACCACACGGTACTGTTTTGGGTTTCGTTCATTCCACGTTTATTGTTTTTGTATTCAGTTGTTCATGTGTACTATTTCTTATTAAAAGAACCATGGACACTTACCACGCCGCATATTGGTCCTCCGATCCTTCTCCTCTCCTCTTCGGAAGAAGACTTGACAGTTGAATGGTTCGTACGGTGAATGGCTCAGCCCGCTACGCTGTGAAACCACACACTATTGCAGAGATTTAGGATATTACAGGATGTGATTGATATGGTGAAAACAGTGTGTGGGGAGGCAGAGGCACAGAAACTCCCAGCAAAACCTTTGTCAGTTAACATTGTGAAACTAAGAGTTGATGCTATAGCGATCAAGAGGAAACTCTGACTGAACGACTCGACAACTCCCCAGCTGATGCTCTCCAGATGGACGTTAGCTGTGAGGGCCGAGGTGCCCGTGTATTGACTTTTGTTCTTTATACATATCGGATGGATGCTATTCACGAGGGCGTAATGTTCGGTCTTACGATGCCCAAACCGGCACAGGGGATGTTCAGTGTGCTGCCTGACTATATCGACTGAAAACATTCTCCATGGGATTGAATGGTGTTTTTTTTTTGCACAGATGGGGCTCTATTTATCTCAGCAGGGCGGGCAGGCCTCTACACTCCAGTTATGAATGTGTCCCCCTCTGCCATAATGGAATAGATCAGCATCATGCTCTGGTCCCATATCTCCACATAGTTTAGTGAACAGGCTCTATTTACCACAGCAGGGTGGGCAGGCCTCTACACTCTAGTTATGAATGTGTCTCCCTCTGCCATAAAGGAATAGATCAGTGTCATGCTCTGGTCCCATATCTCCACATAGTTTAGTGAACAGGCGTGAGCCACGTACTTTACAATCAAAGTTACCTGCTGCGGATCTCAGAGTTCTGCACTCAGCTCTTTGGCCGCCAGTTGCTTTCGGTGTATCCATTATAGCCCAGTGGGCGTATCATACAATACATCCACCCCGAGGCCTGGTGGTTATCGAGGGGGAGTGTTGGAGAAATACTTATATGAATGAGAGAGGAATCATAATCAATAAGAGCTGCTGTACTCATTTACAGTATACAGTACCGATCTCCATATATTAGAGATAATATTCAATAAGAGGTGCTGTACTCATTTACAGTATACAGTACTGATCTCCATATTTCAGAGATAATATTCAATAAGAGCTGCTGTACTCATTTACAGTATACAGTACTGATCTCCATATTTCAGAGATAATATTCAACAAGATGTGCTGTACTCATTTACAGTATACAGTACTGATCTCCATATTTCAGAGATAATATTCAACAAGAGGTGCTGTACTCATTTACAGTATACAGTACCGATGTACAGTACCAATCTCCATATTTCAGAGATAATATTCAACAAGATGTGCCGGTACTCAAGCAGTAGAACAGTAGAACAGAAGTCCCATACCCATGAGCGCTGCTCTCACAAGTGTTAACCTAACGTAGCAGGAGTAAAAGAAACACCTGAAATTAGAGTTAAGATGGAATGGCACTTTGGTAACTTCCAAAAGAGGAAGTCACTGTCACAGGCTCTATTTCCATTTCCCTTGAAAACATGTACAAATGTACATGTTATAGGGAAGAGTGTGATGGGAGTGGGAGTTTACTAGGCTCATCAAATCAAATCAAATTTATTTATATAGCCCTTCGTACATCAGCTGATATCTCAAAGTGCTGTGCAGAAACCCAGCCTAAAACCCCAAACAGCAAGCAATGCAGGTGTAGAAGCACGGTGGCTAGGAAAAACTCCCTAGAAAGGCCAAAACCTAGGAAGAAACCTAGAGAGGAACCAGGCTATGAGGGGTGGCCAGTCCTCTTCTGGCTGTGCCGGGTGGAGATTATAACAGAACATGGCCAAGATGTTCAAATGTTCATAAATGACCAGCATGGTCAAATAATAATAATCACAGGCAGAACAGTTGAAACTGGAGCAGCAGCACGGCCAGGTGGACTGGGGACAGCAAGGAGTCATCATGCCAGGTAGTCCTGAGGCATGGTCCTAGGGCTCAGGTCCTCTGAGAGAGAGAAAGAAGGAGAGAAAGAGAAAATTAGAGAGAGCATACTTAAATTCACACAGGACACCGGATAAGACAGGAGAAGTACTCCAGATATAACAAACTGACACTAGCCCCCCGACACATAAACTACTGCAGCATAAATACTGGAGGCTGAGACAGGAGGGGTCAGGAGACACTGTGGCCCCATCCGATGATACCCCCGGACAGGGCCAAACAGGAAGGATATAACCCCACCCACTTTGCCAAAGCACAGCCCCCACAACACTAGAGGGATATCTTCAACCACCAATTTACCATCCTGAGACAAGGCCGAGTATAGCCCACAAAGATCTCCGCCACTGCACAACCCAAGGGGGGGCGTCAACCCAGACAGGAAGATCCCATCAGTGACTCAACCCACTCAAGTGACGCACCCCTCCTAGGGACGTAACTCATATAATCTGCTCATAACTCTGATAATCTGTCTGTCCTTAATCTGTCTGAGACTGATAATCTGTCTGTCTTTAATCTGTTTGAGACTGATAATCTGTCTGTCTTTAATCTGTCTGGGACTGATAATCTGTCTGTCTTTAATCTGTTTGAGACTGATAATCTGTCTATCTTTAATCTGTCTGAGACTGACCATCTGTCTGTCTTTAATCTGTCTGAGACTGATAATCAGTCTGCCTTTAATCTGTCTGAGACTGACCATCTGTCTGTCCTTAATTTGAGACTGATAATCAGTCTGTCTTTAATCTGTCTGAGAATCTGTCTGTCTTTAATCTGTCTGAGACTGATAATCAGTCTGCCTTTAATCTGTCTGAGACTGACCATCTGTCTGTCTTTAATCTGTCTGAGACTGATAATCTGTCTGTCTTTAATCTGTCTGAGACTGACCATCTGTCTGTCTTTAATCTGTCTGAGACTGATAATCAGTCTGCCTTTAATCTGTCTGAGACTGACCATCTGTCTGTCCTTAATCTGTCTGAGACTGAGACCATCTCACATTGGGTTTAAAGACTCTGGAAAAAGATCTTACCCATCTCTCTTTGGGTTTAAATACTCTGGACAAAGATCTTACCCATCTCAATTTGGGTTTAAATACTCTGGACAAAGATCTTACCCATCTCAATTTGGGTTTAAATACTCTGGACAAAGATCTTACCCATCTCAATTTGGGTTGAAAGACTCTGGACAAAGATCTTACCCATCTCAATTTGGGTTGAAAGACTCTGGATTTTTAAAAATCCATCTCACTCAGGTAATGGCTAGGGATAGCCGTGTAGGCTTATATTCTCTTGTAGTGGGTGTGTTTGCGTGTGTGTGCGTGTGTGCGAGCGTGTGTGTGTGTGCGAGCGTGTGTGTGATGGGTGATTGTGTGCTTGCTTGTGCATGTGTGTGTATGAACATATTATCCAGTTCACTCAGTTAATGACTGGGCTAGGTATACAGTGGGATGAGAACAGCTCAAAAAATGAACGACCACAGGAGTAGCACTTCCAGGCTTTCACTGAGTGGAGGCAACAGTACCTCGACTAGTTAACAATGCAGGGATAGTGCACAGAACACAACACTGGGGAGGCATGTGGTAGTGTCCGCCTCATTCAGGTAATGACTGTATGGCACTAGGTAAGGAGGTGAAAGAACGGCTCATTCAGGTAATGACTGCATTTGGCTAGGTAAGGAGGTAATGACTACATGGGGCAAGGAGATAGAACACATGGATATGAGTTAGAACACATGGATATGAGTTAGAACACAGGGATAGGAGTTAGAACACAGGGACAGGAGTTGGAGCACAGGGATAGGAGTTAGAACACAGGGACAGGAGTTAGAACATAGGGATAGGAGTTAGAACACAGGGATAGGAGTTAGAACACGGGGATATGAGTTAGAACACGGGGATAGGAGTTAGAACACAGGGATAGGAGTTAGAACACAGGGACAGGAGTTGGAGCACAGGGATAGGAGTTAGAACACAGGGACAGGAGTTAGAACAGGGATAGGAGTTAGAACACAGGGATAGGAGTTAGAACACAGGGATAGGAGTTAGAACACAGGGATAGGAGTTAGAACACAGGGATAGGAGTTAGAACACAGGGATAGGAGTTAGAACACAGGGATAGGAGTTAGAACACAGGGATAGGAGTTAGAACACAGGGATAGGAGTTAGAACACAGGGATAGGAGTTAGAGCACAGGGATAGGAGTTAGAACACAGGGATAGGAGTTAGAACACAGGGATAGGAGTTAGAACACAGGGATAGGAGTTAGAACATAAACATAATCTTTTGCAGTTTATAGTCACATCTCTTTCTCCATCACCATGGTCTGGACTATGCTGTACCTAAACATCCCTTCCACATAGACGGTTTCTCATTTGTACCCCACACCATACCGTTACTCCCCTGCATACCCCACACCATACTGTTACTCCCCTGCATACCGTTACACCCCTGCATACCCCACACCATACCGTTACTCCTCTGCACCCCCACCATACCGTTACTCCCCTGCATACCGTTACCATTCCCCTGCATACCCCACACCATACCATTACTCCCCTGCATACCCCACACCACACCGTTACTCCCCTGCATACCCCACACCATACCATTACTCTCCTGCATACCGTTACTCCCCTGCATACCCCACCATACCGTTACTCCCCTGCATACCCCCACACTACCAGTTACCATACCAAGGCCCCCACCATAGGAGTTACTCCCCTGCATACCCCCACCATACCATTACTCCCCTGCATACCCCACACCATACCATTACTCCCCTGCATACCCACACATACCATTACTCCCCTGCATACCCCCACATACCATACCATTACTCCCCTGCATACTCCCCTGCCCCCACCATACCGTTACCCCTATGCATACCCCACACCATACCATACTCCCCCCCCACCATACCGT
>NW_024609648.1:185000-225000 GCF_018296145.1 Oncorhynchus tshawytscha
ATAGTGGATATAAGACCTTTACGGGAGGCCATTAATGGAGTGAGAGGGAGATAGAGAGAGGGTGAGAGAGAGAGAGAGGGGAGAGAGAGAGAGAGATAGAGGGGAGAGAGAAGAGAGAAGAGAGAGGAGAGGTGAGAGTGCGTGAGAGAGAGAGAGAAATTAGGAGGAGAGAGAGAGAGAGACAGAGAGACAGAGAGGGGAGAGGAGAGAAGAGAGAAGAGAGGAGAGAGCACGAGAGAGAGCGTGAGAGAGAGCGATAGAGAGAAAGTAGGGAGAAAGTAGGAGGAGAGGAGAGGAGAGGGAGAGAGAGCGTGCGCGAGAGAGAGAGAGAGAGAGAGATCATCATTAGTGGTCTTATGCTCTCTCTGTCTCTCTCTCTTAGTTAAAGTTGATGTTGCCTGTACTGTGGTACTACTTATAAAATAATATTCCATTGTCTTACACCATAAGGAGTGTTTAAAGAGTAGGAGGTGATCTGAGCTTCCTCACCCAACCTGGTCTCAGAGCATTTCGTATTACATTCAGTATGAAATGTTAAGAATTACAATTCATGTTACATGTAACTAAATAGAAAAACGTACAACATGTTACGCATCTGCAAAAAACTTATGATACGCTACATATTCTAGCTAGGTGGCTGACGTTAACTAGCTGGCTAACGATAGTTAGGCTAGGGGATAGGGTTAGGGGTTAGGGTTAAGTTTAGGAGTTAAGGTTAAAGGGTTGGGGTTAAAGTTAGGGAAAGAGTTAGCTAAAGGGGTTAAGGGGATAGGCTATCTAACATGCTAAGTAGCTAAAACAGTAGTACGTTGTTGAAAAGTTGCTCATTAGCTAAAGTTGTCCATGATGAGATTTGAACGTACAACCTTTGGGTTGCTAGACATTCACGTTATACACTATGAGCCCAACCATCACGACTAACAAACCTATTTTCGTTTTTGCCGAGGTATCCATCTGTCTTATGTAACTATAGCAAACGCATCACATCATGCTCATTTGAGTGTCCCCCGGGTTTTACGTTTACTATGTTGCGTCTTGTCTATGAGACCAGGCTGTCTAACCAGAACGGGAGCCCATCTCCTGTAAGGGAGTCTATCTCCTGTAAGGGTGTCTATCTCCTGTAAGGGAGTCTATCTCCTGTAAGGGAGTCTATCTCCTGTAAGGGAGTCTATCTCCTGTAAGGGAGTCTATCTCCTGTAAGGGTGTCTATCTCCTGTAAGGGAGTCTATCTCCTGTAAGGGTGTCTATCTCCTGTAAGGGAGCCCATCTCCTGTAAGGGAGCCCATCTCCTGTAATGTGAGGCAGCTCAGGGCTTAGGTACGACAAAAAAATTTTACAATATTATGAAGAAAAAAAAACAAAATGGATGTCAGTCGTGGTCTGATCTTACTGTCAGAGAGTTAGTGTAGTAGAACACAGTAGCCTATTAGTAGCCTTTCTGTGGTTGTTCATCAGAAGTTTTTCTCTTGTTAAGTCAGTCACTGACAGTCACTCAATTAGCCCATGTCAGTAAAACATGTTTTAGATTGGTATATTAGTCTAGTCAGCTATCTAAACTTATAGTGATCATGGACAAATTAGCGACCGGTCACACAGGGCACGTGACCTACAGGGCACGTGACCTCCAGGGGCCGTGACCTCCAGGGGCCCTGACCTCCAGAGGGCCCTGACCTCCAGGGGCCCTGACCTCCAGAGGGCCCTGACCTCCAGGGGCCCTGACCTCCAGGGGCCGTGACCTCCAGAGGCCGTGACCTCCAGAGGGCCCTGACCTACAGGGCCGTGACCTCCAGGGGCCCTGACCTCCAGGGGCCCTGACCTCCAGAGGGCCCTGACCTCCAGAGGGCCCTGACCTCCAGAGGGCCCTGACCTCCAGAGGGCCCTGACCTCCAGGGGCCCTGACCTCCAGAGGGCCTCCATTGATGTTGTTAGTCACTCTCACTCAGATAGCAGGAAATGAGCTTTTAAACTGAAAAAATGTCTCTCCACCCTATTGCAAAATGTTTACATTTTGCTCTCCCCGAATGGCAAAATGAGTAGAATTGCTCAAAGTTAGTTAGAAAACGAAGAAATGTTCTCTCCCTGCCCCCTTGGAAGAATTTATAGAATTGCTGAAAACTTGCTTTAAAACTGCAGCTCTGCCTGTGAGGTGGGGGTCGGCCCTGAGTACAACCATCGGACCAGTCTCTTGTAGGGCCTTAAAAACTGTAGCTCTGCCTGTGAGGTGGGGGTCGGCCCTGAGTACAACCATCGGACCAGTCTCTTGTAGGGCCTTTAAAACTGCAGCTCTGCCTGCGAGGTGGTGTCGGCCCTGAGTACAACCATCGGACCAGTCTCTTGTAGGGCCTTTAAAACTGCAGCTCTGTCTGCGAGGTGGGGTCGGCCCTGAGTACAACCATCGGACCAGTCTCTTGTAGGGCCTTTAAAACTGCAGCTCTGCCTGCGAGGTGGGGGTCGGCCCTGAGTACAACCATGGACCAGTCTCTTGTAGGGCTTTTAAAACTGCAGCTCTGCCTGTGAGGTGGGGTCGGCCCTGAGTACAACCATTGGACCAGTCTCTTGTAGGGCCTTTAAAACTGCAGCTCTGCCTGCGAGGTGGGGGTCGGCCCTGAGTACAACCATCGGACCAGTCTCTTGTAGGGCCTTTAAAACTGCAGCTCTGCCTGCGAGGTGGGGTCGGCCCTGAGTACAACCATCGGACCAGTCTCTTGTAGGGCCTTTAAAACTGCAGCTCTGCCTGCGAGGTGGGGTCCGGCCCTGAGTACAACCATTGGACCAGTCTCTTGTAGGGCCTTTGATGTGAGGCTGGAAATGTAGTTATATTTATTAAGGATCCCCATGTATCTCTGCCAAAGCAGCAGCTGCTCTTCCTAGAGTTTATTATGGATCCTATTAGTTCCTGCCAAGGCAGCAGCTACTCTTCCTGGGGTTTATAATGGATTCCCATTAGTTCCTGCCAAGGCAGCAGCTACTCTTCCTGGGGTTTATTATGGATTCCCATTAGTTCCTGCCAAGGCAGCAGCTACTCTTCCTGGGGTTTATTATGGATTCCCATTAGTTCCTGCCAAGGCAGCAGCTACTCTTCCTGGGGTTTATTATGGATCCCCATTAGTTCCTGCCAAGGCAGCAGCTACTCTTCCTGGGGTTTACCACTACAATACAACACATTATTACACCACTACTCTACCACTACATATCTACAATACAACATTTATAATACCACAATACAACAATATTCCAACATTATGATGTACTTGTGTGTGTTCCCGTGTGTGTCTCTTCACAGTCCGCGATGTGTATCTGTTTTTTAACTCTGATTTTATTGCCTGCCTGAGTTACTTGATGCGGAACAGAATTCCATGTACCCCTGGCTCTATGTAGTACTGTGGAATAGAGTTCCATGTACCCCTGGCTCTATGTAGTACTGTGGAATAGAGTTCCATGTACCCCTGGCTCTATGTAGTACTGTATGTTTCCCATAGTCTGTTCTGGATTTGGGGACTGTGAAGAGACCTCTGGTGGCATGTCATGTGGGGGTTTGAATGTGTGTCTGAGCTGTGTGCTAGTTGTTTAAACAGACCTCTGGTGGCATGTCATGTGGGGGTTTGAATGTGTGTCTGAGCTGTGTGCTAGTTGTTTAAACAGACAGCACGGTGCCTTCAACATGTAATATACCTCTCATCAATACAAGTAGTGATGCAGTCAATCTCTCCTCTACTTTGAGCCAGGAGAGCTTGACATGCATATTATTGGCGTTAGCTCTCTGTGCACATTGAAGGGCCCTCCGTGCTGCTCTGTTCTGGGCCATCTGTAATTGGCTCATGTCCCTCTTTGTGGCACTTGACTATATGACTGGGCAGTAGTCCAGGTGCTACAGAACTAGGATCTGTAGGACTTGTTTTGTTGATAGCGATGTCAAGAAAGCAGAGCAGTGCTTTATTATGGACAGACTTCTCTCCTCTCTTATCTACTGTTGTATCAATATGTTCTGACCATGACAGTTTTACAATCCAGGGTTACACCAAGCTGTTTGGTCTCTTCAACTTGCTCAATGTCCACTTTATTCATTACATTAGTATTTATTTCATTGAGGATGATGGTTTAGTGAATGATTCATCCACAAATACAATGCTTTTAGTGTAGCTTAGTGTCTTTCTGCTTGACAGAATTGGACTCTCTTGATTCTAACTGCAGTTTGCAAATGACTTCCTAAAGTATTTTTTTATATGAATAAGTTAAAAGCTAGCTGAGGGGAGATTCATAATTAAACACAACTAATATGATTAGAACAAAAGCTTCTAAAAGCCTTGGTCCTGTCCCAAAACGCTCCCTACCTATTCCCTGCATAGAGCTCTGGGCCAAAGTAGTGCACTAGAAAGGGTATAGGGTGCAGGGTATAAGGTACAGGGTACAGGGTACAGGGTACAGGGTACAGGGTATAGGGTACAGGGTACAGGGTACAGGGTATAAGGTACCGGGTATAGGGTACAGGGTATAAGGTACAGGGTATAGGGTACAGGGTATAGGGTACAGGGTAGAAGGTACAGGGTATAGGGTACAGGGTACAGGGTATAAGGTACATGGTATAGGGTACAGGGTGCAGGGTATAAGGTGCAGGGTATAGGGTACAGGGTATAAGGTACAGGGTATAGGGTACAGGGCATAAGGTACAGGGTATAGGGTACAGGGTATAAGGTACAGGGTATAGGGTACAGGGTATAAGGTACAGGGTATAGGGTACAGGGTATAAGGTAAAGGGTACAGGGTACAGGCCATAGGGTACAGGGTATAAGGTACAGGGTATAAGGTACAGGGTATAGGGTACAGGGTATAAGGTACAGGGTATAGGGTACAGGGTATAAGGCACAGGGTACAGGGTACAGGGTATAAGGTACAGGGTATAGGGTGCAGGGTATAAGGTATAAGGCACAGGGTATAGGGTACAGGGTATAAGGTACAGGGTATAAGGTACAGGGTATAAGACACAGGGCATGAGGCACAGGGTATAAGGTACAGGGTATTAGGTACAGGGTATAGGGTACAGAGTATAAGGTATAAGGTACAGGGTATAGGGTACAGGGTAGAAAGTACAGGGTATAGGGTACAGGGTACAGGGTATAAGGTACAGGGTATAGGGTACAGGGTATAAGGCACATGGTATAGGGTACAGGGTATAAGGTACAGGGTATAGGGTACAGGGTATAAGGTACAGGCTATAAGGTACAGGGTTTTAGGGTACAGGGTATAAGGTACAGGGTATAGGGTACAGGGTATAAGGTACAGGGTACAGGGTATAAGGTACAGGGTATAGGGTGCAGGGTATAAGGTATAGGGAACAGGGTATAGGGTACATGGTATAGGGTACAGGGTATAGGGTACAGGGTATAAGGCACAGGGTATAGGGTACAGGGTATAAGGCACAGGGTATAGGGTACAGGGTATAAGGTACAGGGCACACGGTGTAGGGTACAGGGTATAAGGTATAGGGCACAGGGTATAGGGTACATGGTATAAGGTATAGGGTACAGGGTATAAGGTACAGGGTATAAGGTACAGGGTATAGGATACAGGGTATAAGGTATAGGGTACAGGGTATAAGGCACAGGGTATATGGTACAGGGTATAAGGCACAGGGCATAGGGTACAGGGTATAAGGTACAGTGTATAGGGTACAGGGTATAAGGTACAGGGCACATGGTGTAGGGTACAGGGTATAACGTATAGGGCACAGGGTATAAGGTACAGGGTATAAGGTACAGGGTATAGGGTATAAGGTACAGGGTATAGAGTAAAGGGTATAGAGTACAGGGCACATGGTGTAGGGTACAGGGTATAAGGTATAGGACACATGGTATAATATAAGGTATATATATGAATGTGTTATGTATGGGTAATGAATGTGTTATGTATGGGTAATGAATGTGTTATGTATGGTAATGAATGTGTTATGAATGTGTTGTTATGTATGGGTAATGAATGTGTTATGTATGGTAATGAATGTGTTATGTATGGGTAATGAATGTGTTATGTATGGGTAATGAGTGTGTTATGTATGGGTAATGAATGTGTTATGTATGGGTAATGAATGTGTTATGTATGGGTAATGAATGTGTTATGTATGGGTAATGAATGTGTTATGTATGGGTAATGAATGTGTTATGTATGGTAATGAATGTGTGGTAATGAATGTGTTATGTATGGTAATGAATGTGTTATGAATGTGTTATGTATGGGTAATGAATGTGTTATGTATGGTAATGAATGTGTTATGAATGTGTTATGTATGGTAATGGATGTGTTATGAATGTGTTATGTATGGGTAATGAATGTGTTAATTATGGGTAATGAATGTGTTATAAATGTGTTATGTATGGTAATGGATGTGTTATGAATGTGTTATGTATGGGTAATGAATGTGTTATAAATGTGTTATGTATGGTAATGAATGTGTTATGTATGGTAATGAATGTGTTATGTATGGGTAATGAATGTGTTATGTATGGTAATGAATGTGTTATGAATGTGTTATGTATGGTAATGGATGTGTTATGAATGTGTTAATTATGGGTAATGAATGTGTTAATTATGGGTAATGAATGTGTTATAAATGTGTTATGTATGGTAATGGATGTGTTATGAATGTGTTATGTATGGGTATTCAATGTGTTATGTATGGGTAATGAATGTGTTATAAATGTGTTATGTATGGTAATGGATGTGTTATGAATGTGTTATGTATGGGTATTCAATGTGTTATGTATGGGTAATGAATGTGTTATGTATGGGTAATGAATGTGTTATGTATGGGTAATGAATGTGTTATGTATGGTAATGAATGTGTTATGTATGGTAATGAATGTGTTATGAATGTGTTATGTATGGTAATGAATGTGTTATGTATGGTAATGAATGTGTTATGTATGGTAATGAATGTGTTATGAATGTGTTATGTATGGGTATTCAATGTGTTATGAATGTGTTATGTATGGTAATGAATGTGTTATGTATGGTAATGAATGTGTTATGTATGGTAATGAATGTGTTATGTATGGTAATGAATGTGTTATGAATGTGTTATGTATGGGTAATGAATGTGTTATGAAATCCTTATGTAGGTACCCTTCAAATGATTGTTTCTGGGCCTTTTCTTCACATAGTCTCACCTACCAAGCCTGTTTTTCACGGTAACTTTCTAACTGTGTTTAATGGGTTATTAAACTTTAAACATTTCGGGATTCCAGGAAGACGCCCATCTAGGGGTTTTATGTTAACACACAGAGACTAGAGGGAACCATGGTTACTGAACTGATACTGAGGATACCCAGATGTCATCTTCTCTCATGCTAACACACAGAGACTAGAGGGAAACATGGTTACTGAACTGATACTGAGGATACCCAGATGTCATCTACTCTGATGCTAACACACAGAGACTAGAGGGAAACATGGTTACTGAACTGATACTGAGGATACCCAGATGTCATCTTCTCTCATGCTAACACACAGAGACTAGAGGGAACCATGGTTACTGAACTCATACTGAGGATACCCAGATGTCATCTACTCTGATGCTAACACACAGAGACTAGAGGGAACCATGGTTACTGATCTGAGACAACTTGGTTGTTGTTGTGTTGTTGTTTTTCTTCCTTCTCTCTGTCTCCCCTGGCTGTCTCCCCTGGCTGTCTCCCTGGCTGTCTCAGACACAGCTGGCTAAGGACAAGGATGCTCTGTTTTGTTCTGACTCGACAGTCCTCATTTTATTAAAACCTCTGGGTGGGTGTATGTACCATGCATGGTGGGACTGTAAGAAGATACAAAACACACAGAGACAGAGAGAGAGAGACAGAGAGAGGAGAGAGAGAGGAGAGAGAGAGGAGAGAGAAGAGATATATAGAGACAGAGACAGAGAGAGGAGAGAGAGAGGAGAGAGAAGAGAGAGAAGAGACAGAGAGAGGAGAGAGAGAGGAGAGAGAAGAGAGTGAGAGAGACAGACAGAGAGAGGAGAGAGAGGAGAGAGAGGAGATATATGGAGAGAGAGACAGAGAGAGGGGAGAGAGAGGAGAGAGAGGAGATATATATATAGAGAGAGGAGATATATATATAGAGAGAGGAGATATATAGAGAGAGAGACAGGAGAGAGAGAGAGAAAGAAAGAGACAGAGACAGAGAGAGAGAAGCAACAAAACAGAGGGGAAATGGATAATACAGTGTTCTCTCTAGTCTTTAGATATCAGACTCTCCATCTCTTTCATCAGTAGCTAGAGTGGAGATCCACTTCCCAGAGGAGAACAGAGCTGCAGTGTGAGGTCAGACTATAGTGGAGATCCACTTCCCAGAGGAGAACAGAGCTGCAGTGTAAGGTCAGACTATAGTGGAGATCCACTTCCCAGAGGAGAACAGAGCTGTTGTGTGAGGTCAGACTATAGTGGAGATCCACTTCCCAGAGGAGAACAGAGCTGCAGTGTGAGGTCAGACTATAGTGGAGATCCACTTCCCAGAGGAGAACAGAGCTGTTGTGTGAGGTCAGACTATAGTGGAGATCCACTTCCCAGAGGAGAACAGAGCTGTTGTGTGAGGTCTGACTATAGTGGAGATCCACTTCCCAGAGGAGAACAGAGCTGCAGTGTGAGGTCAGACTATAGTGGAGATCCACTACCCAGAGGAGAACAGAGCTGCAGTGTGAGGTCAGACTATAGTGGAGATCCACTTCCCAGAGGAGAACAGAGCTGTTGTGTGAGGTCTGACTATAGTGGAGATCCACTTCCCAGAGGAGAACAGAGCTGCAGTGTGAGGTCAGACTATAGTGGAGATCCACTTCCCAGAGGAGAACAGAGCTGCGGTGTGAGGTCAGACTATAGTGGAGATCCACTTCCCAGAGGAGAACAGAGCTGCAGTGTGAGGTCTGACTATAGTGGAGATCCACTTCCCAGAGGAGAACAGAGCTGTTGTGTGAGGTCTGACTATAGGTTGGGGAGACTCAGGGGAGAACAGAGCTGTTGTGTGAGGTCTGACTATAGGTTGTGGAGACTCAGGAGAGAACAGAGCTGTTGTGTGAGGTCTGGATTTAGGTTGGGGAGACTCAGGGGAGAACAGAGCTGTTGTGTGAGGTCTGGCTATAGGTTGGATAGACGAGAAGTCTCTGGATGGCCAAAGCACAGTGAGATGATCTAGAACCACAGGAGATGACCTTGAACCCCAGTGAGATGATCTAGAACCCCAGGAGATGACCTTGAACCCCAGTGAGATGATCTAGAACCCCAGGAGATGACCTTGAACCTCAGTGAGATGATCTAGAACCACAAGAGATGATCTAGAAGCCCAGTGAGATGATCTAGAACCACAAGAGATGATCTAGAAGCCCAGTGAGATGACCTAGAACCACTGTGAGATGACCTTGAAACCCAGTGAGATGATCTAGAACCCCAGGAGTTAACCATGATCCCCAGTGAGATGATCTAGAACCACAGGAGATGATCTTGAACCTCAGTGAGATGATCTAGAACCACAAGAGATGATCTAGAAGCCCAGTGAGATGACCTAGAACCACTGTGAGATGACCTTGAACCCCAGTGAGATGACTTAGAACCACTGTGAGATGACCTAGATCCCAGTTAGATGATCTAGATCCAAAGCGAGATGATCTAGAACCACAGGAGATGACCTTGAACCCCAGTGAGATGATCTAGAACCACAGGAGATTACCTTGAACCACACTGAGATGACCTAGAACCACTGTGAGATGATCTAGAACCCCAGTGAGATGACCTAGAACCACTGTGAGATGACCTAGAACCCCAGTTAGATGATCTAGAACCACAGTGAGATGACCTTGAACCACTGTGAGATGACCTAGAACCACTGTGAGATGATCTAGAACCACAGTGAGATGATCTAGAACCACAGTGAGATGAGTAGCACAGCCAGACAGACTATGATGGACTCCAGGCCCTCATGTTGAAATCATAGGGTTCTGTATCTCCAGCCAGTTTCTGCATCACAAAAGGCCAGGAGTTTGTGGTCAGGAAAAA
This sequence comes from Oncorhynchus tshawytscha, assembly GCF_018296145.1. NCBI lineage: Eukaryota > Metazoa > Chordata > Actinopteri > Salmoniformes > Salmonidae > Oncorhynchus > Oncorhynchus tshawytscha. The sequence goes on from NW_024609648.1 coordinate 195,029, forward strand.
ACTCCAGGCCCTAGCAGGAATAGGTGGACTCTCGTCTCTCCTCTCTCTCTCTCTCTCTCTCTCTCTCTCTCTCTCTCTCTCTCTCTCTCTCTCTCTCTCTCTCTCTTTCTGCTTCTATACACACAGCTTTAATACATCGGACAGATTCTGCTCTCAGGAATCCACATCTTGATGAAGGACATGTTTGCTCAGCAGTCACTGTGGTTTCCCTGTTCCATAAAGAACCTGACGGAACACGGAATTGATGACAGAAATACTGAGTGTTCTGACAGTTTAAAACACCAGCAACCTGAACTTTGCACTGATGGGAAACGGTATTGGAGAGAGCCTGGTGAGAAGTTATCTTTGGAGGATAGACAGAATATAAATTAAAAACAGATACAAAGAGATGGAGAGAGAGAGAGAGAGAGAGAGAGAAGTTATCTTTAGAGGGGTATGATGTGGTAAATCAAGAGCTGGTGCAGTTTACACCTCATTATAGATTAGAGGGGATTAATACAGTAGTCCAATGTGTGTAGAGTAGAGGCCTGCAGAGTAGGATAATTACCCAGCTGGTCAAACCTCATTTAGCAATAATCAACTACAATTTATTACCCCTTTAGTGTTTTATGAGTAAGTCCTGACAGCAGCCCGTTTCCAACATGAGTATTTTAACGTTTTTAGAAGTTATCTGATTGAGTCACCAGAGTGGGTCTGCTATTAGGAAAAAGAAGAAGACTGTAAAATGAGAGGGAACAGGGTTTGGCCTTGCCGGCTGTCCTGTTATAGTAACTGTCAACTAACCTTATCATCTGCTCAGCCTCAGCACCACTTCTAATTCTAACACTCACGCATAACTCTCCTCCTCTCTCCACTCCTCTCCTTCCCTCTCCTCTAATCTCCTCCCCTTCCCTCTCCACTCCGCTTCTCTCCTCTCCTCTCCACTCCTCTCCTTCCCTCTCCTCTCATCTCCTCCCCTTCCCTCTCCTCTCCCCTCCTCCCCTCTCCGCTCCTCTCCTTCCCTCTCCTCTCATCTCCTCCCCTTCCCTCTCCCCTCCTTTCCTCTCCCCTTCTCTCCTCTCCCCTCCTTTCCTCTCCCCTCCTTTCCTCTCCCCTTCCCTCTCCCCTTCTCTCCTCTCCTCCCCTCTCCGCTCCTCTCCTTCCCTCTCCTCTCATCTCCTCCCCTTCCCTCTCCCCTCCTTTCCTCTCCCCTTCTCTCCTCTCCTCCCCTTCCCTCTCCCCTCCTTTCCTCTCCCCTTCCCTCTCCCTCCGCTTCTCTCTCCTCTCCTCCCCTCTCCGCTCCTCCTCTCCTCTCCTCCCCTTCCCTCTCCCCTCCTTTCCTCTCCCCTTCTCTCCTCCCCTCTCTGCTCCTCTCCTTCCCTCTCCTCTCATCTCCCCCTTCCCTCTCCTCTCCCCTCCTCTCCTCTCCTCCCCTCTCCCTCCTCTCCTTCCCTCTCCTCTCATCTCCTCCCCTTCCCTCTCCCCTCCTTTCCTCTCCCCTTCTCTCCTCCCGTCCTTCTCCTCTCCCCTCCTTTCCTCTCCCCTTCCCTCTCCCCTTCTCTCCTCTCCTCCCCTCTCCGCTCCTCTCCTTCCCTCTCCTCTCATCTCCTCCCCTTCCCTCTCCCCTCCTTTCCTCTCCCCTTCTCTCCTCTCCTCCCCTTCCCTCTCCCCTCCTCTCCTCCTCCCCTCCTCCCCCTCTCCCTCTCATCTCCCCCCTCCTCTCCTCTCCTCTCCTCTCCTCTCCTCTCCTCTCCTCTCCTCTCCTCTCCTCTCCTCTCCTCTCCTCTCCTCTCCTCCTCTCCCTCTCCTCTCCTCTCCTCTCCTCTCCCTCCTCTCCTCTCCCCATTCCCTCTCCTCTCTCCCCATCTCCCTCTCCTCTCCCCTCCTCTCCTCTCCTCTCCTCTCCTCTCCTCTCCTCTCCTCTCCTCCCCTCTCCTCTCCTCTCCTCTCCCCTCTCCTCCTCCCCTCTCCCTCTCCTCTCATCCCCCCCTCCTCTCCTCTCCTCTCCTCTCCCCTTCTCTCCTCTCCTCTCATCTCCCCCTTCCCTCTCCTCTCCTCTCCTCTCCTATCCCCTTCTCTCTCCTCTCCTCTCCCCTCCTCCTCCTCATCTCCCCTCTCCCCCTTCCTCTCCTCTCCTCTCCTCTCCTCTCCTCTCCTCTCCTCTCCTCTCCTCTCCTCTCCTCTCCTCTCCTCTCCTCTCCTCTCCTCTCCTCTCCTCTCCCCTCCTCTCCTCTCATCTCCACCCTCCCTCTCCCTCTCCTCTCCTCTCTCTCCTCTCCTCTCCTCTCCTCTCCTCTCCCTCCTCTCCTCTCCTCTCCTCTCCTCTCCTCTCCACACACACACAGACCCTCCTCTCTCTCTCCTCTCCTCTCCTCTCCTATCTGTCAACACCTGACTGTGGAGTTATTTGTAGTTGTATTTCTCTGCAGGGCTGTTTCCATTCTCTTAAAGTGTAGGTCATGCCATGTCATGGCATCACACCAGTGTTAAAGCTGATGAGATGATTTCCCTGTCAACCAATGGCACCGTGCACGTTTAAGAGTGTTATTATTCACCCCTCTGTGTGAGGAGGAGGAGGAGGAGGAGGAGGAGGAGGAGGAGGAGGAGGAGGAGGCTAAAATGTAATTCATCTTTCTGGTAAGTGATTTCACACACACACACACACACAGAGACACACACACATACCCACACACAGAGACACACACACACACTATACTAATTGAGTGTATGTGAACTTCTGACCTAATGGGAATGTGATGAAAGAAACAAAAGCTGAAATAAATCATTCTTAAAATAAAGTGGTGATCCTAACTGACATAAGACAGGGAATTTTTACCATTTTTAAATGTCAGGAATTGTGAAAAATGAAGTTTAAATGTATTTGGCTAAGGTGTATGTGAACTTCCGACTTCAACTGTACATGAAGACTATTGAAGTGTAAAAGGGGAGGGATTGTCTGTTCACAATCACATATGGGCACTGTTTATTAGATACACCCATTTAGTACTGATTCGGATCCCCCTTGCCTCCAGAACAGCCGGAATTCTTCGGGACATGGATTCTACAAGGTGTGACGTTCCAATGTTGCTCAATTGGTATCAAGGGACCAAACGTGTGCCAGGAAAACATTCCCCACACCATTACACCACCGCCACCAGCCTGTACCGTTGACACCAGGCAAGGATGGGGCCATTCTTGGTAAACCCTGTGTCGTGCATGAAAATCCCATGAGGCCGGCCGTTTCTGAGATGTTGGAACCCGGCGCGCCTGGCACCAATGATCATACCAGGTTCAAAGTCGGTTTTGTCACTCGTTTTGCCCATTCTAACTGTCAATCGAACAGTAACTGAATGCCTCGATGCCTGCCTGCCTGCTTTATATAGCAAGCCACGGCTACGTGACTCACTGTCTGGAGGAGCGAACCGTTTTCGTGAACAGGGTAGTGTACCTAATAAACTGTCCTCCGAGTGCATGTTCCATGCATATAAAGAATTTCACCAAAACCAAGTGGCCATACTGGGCATGATTTCACGTATGTACTGAAGCTTACGAATTCTCTATCATGTGTAAAGACCACACAATGGTAGGCAGAATGGTAGCCTAGACATATTTGTTTGTTTTATTTCTAAATAGATGCTGGGCAGTGCAGCTGGGTAGTGACAGGTTGTTATAGACAGTGTTGGTCAGGCCAGCTGGGTAGTGACAGGTTGTTCAGTGTTGGTCAGGCCAGCTGGGTAGTGACAGGTTGTTATAGACAGTGGTGGTCAGGCCAGCTGGGTAGTGACAGGTTGTTATAGACAGTGTTGGTCAGGCCAGCTGGGTAGTGACAGGTTGTTATAGACAGTGTTGTTCAGGCCAGCTGGGTAGTGACAGGTTGTTATAGACAGTGTTGGTCAGGCCAGCTGGGTAGTGACAGGTTGTTATAGACAGTGTTGGTCAGGCCAGCTGGGTAGTGGCAGGTTGTTATAGACAGTGTTGGGCAGGCCAGCTGGGTAGTGGCAGGTTGTTATAGACAGTACTGGTCAGGCCAGTTGGGTAGTGGCAGGTTGTTATAGACAGTGTTGGTCAGGCCAGCTGGGTAGTGACAGGTTGTTATAGACAGTGTTGTTCAGGCCAGCTGGGTAGTGCAGGTTGTTATAGACAGTGTTGGTCAGGCCAGCTGGGTAGTGACAGGTTGTTAGACAGTATTGGTCAGGCCAGCTGGGTAGTGGCAGGTTGTTATAGACAGTGTTGGTCAGGCCAGCTGGGTAGTGACAGGTTGTTATAGACAGTGTTGGTCAGGCCAGCTGGGTAGTGGCAGGTTGTTATAGACAGTGTTGGTCAGGCCAGCTGGGTAGTGGCAGGTTGTTATAGACAGTGTTGGTCAGGCCAGCTGGGTAGTGGCAGGTTGTTATAGACAGTGTTGGTCAGACCAGCTGGGTAGTGGCAGGTTGTTATAGACAGTACTGGTCAGGCCAGCTGGGTAGTGACAGGTTGTTATAGACAGTGTTGGTCAGGCCAGCTGGGTAGTGGCAGGTTGTTATAGACAGTGTTGGTCAGGCCAGCTGGGTAGTGACAGGTTGTTATAGACAGTACTGGTCAGGCCAGCTGGGTAGTGGCAGGTTGTTATAGACAGTGTTGGTCAGGCCAGCTGGGTAGTGGCAGGTTGTTATAGACAGTGTTGGTCAGGCCAGCTGGGTAGTGACAGGTTGTTATAGACAGTGTTGGTCAGGCCAGCTGGGTAGTGACAGGTTGTTATAGACAGTGTTGGTCAGGCCAGCTGGGTAGTGGCAGGTTGTTATAGACAGTACTGGTCAGGCCAGCTGGGTAGTGGCAGGTTGTTATAGACAGTACTGGTCAGGCCAGCTGGGTAGTGGCAGGTTGTTATAGACAGTACTGGTCAGGCCAGCTGGGTAGTGGCAGGTAGACAGTGTTGGTCAGGCCAGCTGGGTAGACAGGTTGTTATAGTGTTGGTCAGGCCAGCTGGGTAGTGGCAGGTTGTTATAGACAGTGTTGGTCAGGCCAGCTGGGTAGTGCAGGTTGTAGACAGTGGTCAGGCCAGCTGGGTAGTGGCAGGTTGTTATAGACAGTGTTGGTCAGGCCAGCTGGGTAGTGGCAGGTTGTTATAGACAGTGTTGGTCAGGCCAGCAGCTGGTGCCAGCTGGGTAGTGGTTGTTATAGGCCAGCTGGGTAGTGACAGGTTGTTATAGACAGTGTTGGTCAGGCCAGCTGGGTAGTGGCAGGTTGTTATAGACAGTGTTGGTCAGGCCAGCTGGGTAGTGGCAGGTTGTTATAGACAGTGTTGGTCAGGCCAGCTGGGTAGTGACAGGTTGTTATAGACAGTACTGGTCAGGCCAGCTGGGTAGTGGCAGGTTGTTATAGACAGTGTTGGTCAGGCCAGCTGGGTAGTGGCAGGTTGTTATAGACAGTGTTGGTCAGGCCAGCTGGGTAGTGGCAGGTTGTTATAGACAGTACTGGTCAGGCCAGCTGGGTAGTGGCAGGTTGTTATAGACAGTACTGGTCAGGCCAGCTGGGTAGTGGCAGGTTGTTATAGACAGTACTGGTCAGGCCAGCTGGGTAGTGGCAGGTTGTTATAGACAGTACTGGTCAGGCCAGCTGGGTAGTGGCAGGTTGTTATAGACAGTGTTGGTCAGGCCAGCTGGGTAGTGACAGGTTGTTATAGACAGTACTGGTCAGGCCAGCTGGGTAGTGACAGGTTGTTATAGAGTGTTGGTCAGCCAGCTGGGTAGTCAGGCCAGCTGGGTAGTGACAGGTTGTTATAGACAGTGTTGGTCAGGCCAGCTGGGTAGTGGCAGGTTGTTATAGACAGCTGGTCAGGCCAGCTGGGTAGTGGCAGGTTGTTATAGACAGTGTTGGTCAGGCCAGCTGGGTAGTGGCAGGTTGTTATAGACAGTGTTGGTCAGGCCAGCTGGGTAGTGGCAGGTTGTTATAGACAGTGTTGGTCAGGCCAGCTGGGTAGTGGCAGGTTGTTATAGACAGTGTTGGTCAGGCCAGCTGGGTAGTGACAGGTTGTTATAGACAGTGTTGGTCAGGCCAGCTGGGTAGTGGCAGGTTGTTATAGACAGTGTTGGTCAGGCCAGCTGGGTAGTGGCAGGTTGTTATAGACAGTGTTGGTCAGGCCAGCTGGGTAGTGACAGGTTGTTATAGACAGTGGTGGTCAGGCCAGCTGGGTAGTGGCAGGTTGTTATAGACAGTGTTGGTCAGGCCAGCTGGGTAGTGGCAGGTTGTTATAGACAGTGTTGGTCAGGCCAGCTGGGTAGTGGCAGGTTGTTATAGACAGTGTTGGTCAGGCCAGCTGGGTAGTGGCAGGTTGTTATAGACAGTGTTGGTCAGGCCAGCTGGGTAGTGGCAGGTTGTTATAGACAGTGGTCAGGCCAGCTGGGTAGTGACAGGTTGCAGTGTTGGTCAGGCCAGCTGGGTAGTGGCAGGTTGTTATAGACAGTGTTGGTCAGGCCAGCTGGGTAGTGACAGGTTGTTATAGACAGTACTGGTCAGGCCAGCTGGGTAGTGGCAGGTTGTTATAGACAGTGTTGGTCAGGCCAGCTGGGTAGTGACAGGTTGTTATAGACAGTGTTGGTCAGGCCAGCTGGGTAGTGACAGGTTGTTATAGACAGTACTGGTCAGGCCAGCTGGGTAGTGACAGGTTGTTATAGACAGTGTTGGTCAGGCCAGCTGGGTAGTGGCAGGTTGTTATAGACAGTACTGGTCAGGCCAGCTGGGTAGTGGCAGGTTGTTATAGACAGTGCTGGTCAGGCCAGCTGGGTAGTGGCAGGTTGTTATAGACAGTGTTGGTCAGGCCAGCTGGGTAGTGGCAGGTTGTTATAGACAGTACTGGTCAGGCCAGCTGGGTAGTGGCAGGTTGTTATAGACTGGTCAGGCCAGTGGGTAGTGGTCAGGCCAGCTGGGTAGTGGCAGGTTGTTATAGACAGTACTGGTCAGGCCAGCTGGGTAGTGGCAGGTTGTTCAGGTGGTCAGGCCAGCTGGGTAGTGGCAGGTTGTTATAGACAGTGTTGGGCAGTGCAGCTGGGTAGTGACAGGTTGTTATAGACAGTGGTGGTCAGGCCAGCTGGGTAGTGACAGGTTGTTATAGACAGTGTTGGTCAGGCCAGCTGGGTAGTGGCAGGTTGTTATAGACAGTGTTGGTCAGGCCAGCTGGGTAGTGGCAGGTTGTTATAGAAAGTGTTGGTCAGGCCAGCTGGGTAGTGGCAGGTTGTTAGACAGTGTTGGTCAGGCCAGCTGGGTAGTGGCAGGTTGTTATAGACAGTGTTGGTCAGGCCAGCTGGGTAGTGACAGGTTGTTATAGACAGTGTTGGTCAGGCCAGCTGGGTAGTGGCAGGTTGTTATAGACAGTGTTGGGCAGTGCAGCTGGGTAGTGGCAGGTTGTTATAGACAGTGTTGGTCAGGCCAGCTGGGTAGTGGCAGGTTGTTATAGACAGTGTTGGTCAGGCCAGCTGGGTAGTGACAGGTTGTTATAGACAGTGTTGGTCAGGCCAGCTGGGTAGTGGCAGGTTGTTATAGACAGTGTTGGTCAGGCCAGCTGGGTAGTGGCAGGTTGTTATAGACAGTGTTGGTCAGGCCAGCTGGGTAGTGGCAGGTTGTTATAGACAGTACTGGTCAGGCCAGCTGGGTAGTGACAGGTTGTTATAGACAGTGTTGGTCAGGCCAGCTGGGTAGTGGCAGGTTGTTATAGACAGTGTTGGTCAGGCCAGCTGGGTAGTGACAGGTTGTTATAGACAGTACTGGTCAGGCCAGCTGGGTAGTGGCAGGTTGTTATAGACAGTGTTGGTCAGGCCAGCTGGGTAGTGGCAGGTTGTTATAGACAGTGTTGGTCAGGCCAGCTGGGTAGTGACAGGTTGTTATAGACAGTACTGGTCAGGCCAGCTGGGTAGTGACAGGTTGTTATAGACAGTGTTGGTCAGGCCAGCTGGGTAGTGGCAGGTTGTTATAGACAGTACTGGTCAGGCCAGCTGGGTAGTGGCAGGTTGTTATAGACAGTACTGGTCAGGCCAGCTGGGTAGTGGCAGGTTGTTATAGACAGTGGCAGGTTGTTATAGACTGGTCAGGCCAGCTGGGTAGTGGCAGGTTGTTATAGACAGTACTGGTCAGGCCAGCTGGGTAGTGGCAGGTTGTTATAGACAGTGTTGGTCAGGCCAGCTGGGTAGTGACAGGTTGTTATAGACAGTACTGGTCAGGCCAGCTGGGTAGTGAGGCCAGGTTGTTATAGACAGTACTGGTCAGGCCAGCTGGGTAGTGGCAGTAGACAGGTTGGTTGGGTAGACAGTTGTTTGGTCAGGCCAGCTGGTTGTTATAGACAGTGTTGGTCAGGCCAGCTGGGTAGTGGCAGGTTGTTATAGACAGACTGGTCAGGCCAGCTGGGTAGTGGCAGGTTGTTATAGACAGTACTGGTCAGGCCAGCTGGGTAGTGACAGGTTGTTATAGACAGTACTGGTCAGGCCAGTGGGTAGTGTAGTGGCAGGTTGTTATAGACACAGTGCCAGCTGGTAGTCAGGTTGGCTGGTCAGGCCAGCTGGGTAGTGGCAGGTTGTTATAGACAGTACTGGTCAGGCCAGCTGGGTAGTGGCAGGTTGTTATAGACAGTAGCTGGGTGGTCAGGCCAGCTGGGTAGTGGCAGGTTGTTATAGACAGTACTGGTCAGGCCAGCTGGGTAGTGGCAGGTTGTTAGACATGGTCAGGCCAGCTGGGTAGTGGCAGGTTGTTATAGACAGTGTTGGTCTGCCAGCTGGGTAGTGACAGGTTGTTATAGACAGTGGTGGTCAGGCCAGCTGGGTAGTGACAGGTTGTTATAGACAGTGTTGGTCAGGCCAGCTGGGTAGTGGCAGGTTGTTATAGACAGTGTTGGTCAGGCCAGCTGGGTAGTGACAGGTTGTTATAGACAGTGTTGGTCAGGCCAGCTGGGTAGTGACAGGTTGTTATAGACAGTGTTGGTCAGGCCAGCTGGGTAGTGGCAGGTTGTAGACAGTGTTGGTCAGACAGTGTTGGTCAGGCCAGCTGGGTAGTGACAGGTTGTTATAGACAGTACTGGTCAGGCCAGCTGGGTAGTGACAGGTTGTTATAGACAGTGTTGGTCAGGCCAGCTGGGTAGTGGCAGGTTGTTATAGACAGTGTTGGTCAGGCCAGCTGGGTAGTGACAGGTTGTTATAGACAGTGTTGGTCAGGCCAGCTGGGTAGTGGCAGGTTGTTATAGACAGTGTTGGTCAGGCCAGCTGGGTAGTGGCAGGTTGTTTGTTCAGGCCAGCTGGGTAGTGACAGGTTGTTATAGACAGTGTTGGTCAGGCCAGCTGGGTAGTGGCAGGTTGTTATAGACAGTGTTGGTCAGTGGCCAGCTGGGTAGTGGCAGGTTGTTATAGACAGTGTTGGTCAGGCCAGCTGGGTAGTGGCAGGTTGTTATAGACAGTACTGGTCAGGCCAGCTGGGTAGTGGCAGGTTGTTATAGACAGTGTTGGTCAGGCCAGCTGGGTAGTGACAGGTTGTTATAGACAGTACTGAGGCCAGCTGGGTAGTGACAGGTTGTTATAGACAGTGTTGGTCAGGCCAGCTGGGTAGTGGCAGGTTGTTATAGACAGTGTTGGTCAGGCCAGCTGGGTAGTGACAGGTTGTTATAGACAGTGTTGGTCAGGCCAGCTGGGTAGTGACAGGTTGGGTTATAGACAGTGTTGGTCAGGCCAGCTGGGTAGTGGCAGGTTGTTCAGTGTTGGTCAGGCCAGCTGGGTAGTGGCAGGTTGTTATAGACAGTGTTGGTCAGGCCAGCTGGGTAGTGACAGGTTGTTATAGACAGTGTTGGCAGTGCCAGCTGGGTAGTGGCAGGTTGTTATAGACAGTGTTGGTCAGGCCAGCTGGGTCAGGCCAGTGGCAGGTTGTTATAGACAGTACTGGTCAGGCCAGCTGGGTAGTGACAGGTTGTTATAGACAGTACTGGTCAGGCCAGCTGGGTAGTGGAAGGTTGTTAAAGACAGTGTTGGTCAGGCCAGCTGGGTAGTGGCAGGTTGTTATAGACAGTGTTGGTCAGGCCAGCTGGGTAGTGGCAGGTTGTTATAGACAGTACTGGTCAGGCCAGCTGGGTAGTGACAGGTTGTTATAGACAGTGTTGGGCAGTGCAGCTGGGTAGTGGCAGGTTGTTATAGACAGTACTGGTCAGGCCAGCTGGGTAGTGGCAGGTTGTTATAGACAGTGTTGGGCAGTGCAGCTGGGTAGTGGGAGGTTGTTATAGACAGTACTGGTCAGGCCAGCTGGGTAGTGGCAGGTTGTTATAGACAGTGTTGGTCAGGCCAGCTGGGTAGTGGCAGGTTGTTATAGACAGTGTTGGTCAGGCCAGCTGGGTAGTGACAGGTTGTTATAGACAGTGTTGGTCAGGCCAGCTGGGTAGTGACAGGTTGTTATAGACAGTGTTGGTCAGGCCAGCTGGGTAGTGGCAGGTTGTTATAGACAGTGTTGGTCAGGCCAGCTGGGTAGTGACAGGTTGTTCAGTGTTGGTCAGGCCAGCTGGGTAGTGGCAGGTTGTTATAGACAGTGTTGGTCAGGCCAGCTGGGTAGTGGCAGGTTGTTATAGACAGTGTTGGTCAGGCCAGCTGGGTAGTGGCAGGTTGTTCAGTGTTGGTCAGGCCAGCTGGGTAGTGGCAGGTTGTTATAGACAGTGTTGGTCAGGCCAGCTGGGTAGTGGCAGGTTGTTATGACAGTGTTGGTCAGGCCAGCTGGGTAGTGTTGGTCAGGCCAGCAGGTTGTTATAGACAGTGTTGGTCAGGCCAGCTGGGTAGTGGCAGGTTGTTATAGACAGTGTTGGTCAGGCCAGCTGGGTAGTGGCAGGTTGTTATAGACAGTGGTGGTCAGGCCAGCTGGGTAGTGGCAGGTTGTTATAGACAGTGTTGGTCAGGCCAGCTGGGTAGTGGCAGGTTGTTATAGACAGTGTTGGTCAGGCCAGCTGGGTAGTGACAGCCAGCTGTTACAGACAGTGGTGGTCAGGCCAGCTGGGTAGTGGCAGGTTGTTATAGACAGTGTTGGTCAGGCCAGCTGGGTAGTGGCAGGTTGTTATAGACAGTGTGGTGGGCAGTGCAGCTGGGTAGTGACAGGTTGTTATAGACAGTACTGGTCAGGCCAGCTGGGTAGTGGCAGGTTGTTATAGACAGTGTTGGTGCCAGCTGGGTAGTGGCAGGTTGTTATAGACAGTGTTGGTCAGGCCAGCTGGGTAGTGGCAGGTTGTTATAGACAGTGTTGGTCAGGCAGCTGGGTAGTGACAGGTTGTTGTTCAGGCCAGCTAGACAGTGTTGGTCAGGCCAGCTGGGTAGTGGCAGGTTGTTATAGACAGTGTTGGTCAGGCCAGCTGGGTAGTGGCAGGTTGTTAGACAGTGTTGGTCAGGCCAGCTGGGTAGTGGCAGACAGTGTTGGTCAGGCCAGCTGGGTAGTGGCAGGTTGTTCAGTGTTGGTCAGGCCAGCTGGGTAGTGGCAGGATGTTATAGACAGTGTTGGTCAGGCCAGCTGGGTAGTGGCAGGTTGTTATAGACAGTGTTGGTCAGGCCAGCTGGGTAGTGGCAGGTTGTTATAGACAGTGTTGGTCAGGCCAGCTGGGTAGTGACAGGTTGTTATAGACAGTGGTGGTCAGGCCAGCTGGGTAGTGGCAGGTTGTTATAGACAGTGTTGGTCAGGCCAGCTGGGTAGTGGCAGGTTGTTATAGACAGTGTTGGTCAGGCCAGCTGGGTAGTGACAGGTTGTTATAGACAGTACTGGTCAGGCCAGCTGGGTAGTGGCAGGTTGTTATAGACAGTGTTGGGCAGGCCAGCTGGGTAGTGGCAGGTTGTTATAGACAGTGGTGGTCAGGCCAGCTGGGTAGTGGCAGGTTGTTATAGACAGTGTTGGTCAGGCCAGCTGGGTAGTGACAGGTTGTTATAGACAGTGTTGGTCAGGCCAGCTGGGTAGTGACAGGTTGTTATAGACAGTGTTGGGCAGTGCAGCTGGGTAGTGAGAGGTTGTTATAGACAGTACTGGTCAGGCCAGCTGGGTAGTGACAGGTTGTTATAGACAGTACTGGTCAGGCCAGCTGGGTAGTGGCAGGTTGTTATAGACAGTGTTGGTCAGGCCAGCTGGGTAGTGGCAGGTTGTTATAGACAGTGTTGGTCAGGCCAGCTGGGTAGTCGCAGGTTGTTATAGACAGTGTTGGTCAGGCCAGCTGGGTAGTGGCAGAATGCTTCACTATGTACACTGATAGCCACTGTTGATGTTGTTAGTTCATGAAAGTGTTTAGCCTTTAAGTTATGAGGACTTTAGACTGACTGGGGTTCTAAGGGATGAGGGCTTTAGACTATTGGGGTTCTAAGGGATGAGGACTTTAGACTGACTGGGGTTCTAAGGGATGAGGACTTTAGACTGACTGGGGTTCTAAGGGATGAGGACTTTAGACTGACCGGGGTTCTAAGGGATGAGGGCTTTAGACTGACTGGGGTTCTAAGGGATGAGGACTTTAGACTGACTGGGGTTCTAAGGGATGAGGGCTTTAGACTGACTGGGGTTCTAAAGGATGAGGACTTTAGACTTACTGGGGTTCTAAGGGATGAGGACTTTAGACTGACTGGGGTTCTAAGGGATGAGGGCTTTAGACTGACTGGGGTTCTAAGGGATGAGGGCTTTAGACTGACTGGGGTTCTAAGGGATGAGGACTTTAGACTGACTGGGGTTCTAAGGGATGAGGGCTTTAGACTGACTGGGGTTCTAAGGGATGAGGACTTTAGACTGACTGGGGTTCTAAGGGATGAGGGCTTTTGACTGTCTGGGGTTCTAAGGGATGAGGACTTTAGACTGACTGGGGTTCTAAGGGATGAGGGCTTTAGACTGACTGAGGTTCTAAGGGATGAGGGCTTTTTTTTGACTGAGGTTCTTAGGGATGGGGGTGCTTTTTTCTGACTGGGGTTCTAAGGGATGAGGGCTTTTGACTGACTGGTGTTCTAAGGGATGAGGGCTTTTGACTGACTGGTGTTCTAAGGGATGAGGACTTTTGACTGACTGGGGTTCTATGATATGAGGGCTTTAGACTGACTGTGGTTCTAGTGGATGAGGGCTTTTTTCTGACTGGGGTACTAAGGGATGCAGGCTTTTTTCTGACTGGGGTTCTAAGGGATGAGGGCTTTAGACTGACTGGGGTTCTAATGGATGAGGGCTTTTGACTGACTGGGGTTCTAAGGGCTTTTGACTAACTGGGGTTCTAAGGGATGAGGACTTTTGACTGACTGGGGTTCTAATGGACGAGGGCTTTTTTCTGACTGGGGTTCTAAGGAATGAGGGCTTTAGACTGACTGGGGTTCTAAGGGATGAGGTCTTTTGACTGACTGGGGTTCTAAGGAATGAGGGCTTTTGATTGACTGGGGTTCAAGGGATGAGGGCTTTTGACTGACTGGGGTTCTAAGGGATGAGGACTTTTGACTAATTGGGGTTCTAAGGGATGAGGGCTTTTGATTGACTGGGGTTCAAGGGATGAGGGCTTTTGACTGTCTGGGGTTCTAAGGGATGAGGGCTTTTGACTGACTGCAGTTGTAAGGGATGAGGGCTTTAAACTGACTGGGGTTGTAAGGGATGAGGGCTATTGACTGACTGGGGTTCTAAGGGATAAGGGCTATTGACTAACTGGGGTTCCCACTCAGGCCTCATGTGTGCCACATTTCCTAATCAGTTGTTGACCCGTTCAACTCAAGTCCACAAGTATCAGACAGGTTGATCAACCCCTCCATTACACAGACACTCATAGAAACCAGCAGTTAGTTTTTCATCCTACTTACAGAGGAATTACTGTTTCTCCTCTTCAAAATGTCATCTCATTATTCCAGCAAGAGCTCTGAAAACCTCCTTTTATTTTACATTTCTGACATCACATTACTGTTACTGTGAAGAACAGTTTCTTAGTAATAATTACCTTAAACATCTGAAATGTTGTCAAAGACAACAACAAGGGCTTTATAGTTTCGTTTAGTCAATCTGTTAGCTTGTTTTATCTTTAAAGTTGTTACTGTCAATGAATTCAGAGTTAGGATGTTCTTCTAAAAGCATCTAGATGTACGTCTGTCCACTAATATGATTATCTATGTAAGACATTCTGTCACACAATAATGTCCTTTGGTTTACATTTACATGAAGGTAGTCAATTCAACTTTCAATCCTTTTTGGGTGAACTCGTGTCTCTAGATGTTCTGTGGATGTTCCATACGTTTGGGGTGAACTCATGTCTCTAGATGTTCTGTGGATGTTCCATACGTTTTGGGTGAACTCATGTCTCTAGATGTTCTGTGGATGTTCCAAACGTTTTGGGTGAACTCATGTCTCTAGATGTTCTGTGGATGTTCCAAACGTTTTGGGTGAACTCGTGTCTCTAAATGTTCTGTGGATGTTCCATACGTTTTGGGTGAACTCATGTCTCTAGATGTTCTGTGGATGTTCCAAACGTTTGGGGTGAACTCATGTCTCTAGATGTTCTGTGGATGTTCCAAATGTTTTGGGTGAACTCGTGTCTCTAGATGTTCTGTGGATGTTCCAAACGTTTTGGGTGAACTCATGTCTCTAGATGTTCTGTGGATGTTCCAAATGTTTTGGGTGAACTCGTGTCTCTAGATGTTCTGTGGATGTTCCAAACGTTTTGGGTGAACTCGTGTCTCTAGATGTTCTGTGGATGTTCCAAACGTTTTGGGTGAACTCATGTCTCTAGATGTTCTGTGGATGTTCCAAATGTTTTGGGTGAACTCATGTCTCTAGATGTTCTGTGGATGTTACAAACGTTTTGGGTGAACTCATGTCTCTAGATGTTCTGTGGATGTTACAAACGTTTTGGGTGAACTCATGTCTCTAGATGTTCTGTGGATGTTCCAAACGTTTTGGGTGAACTCATGTCTCTAGATGTTCTGTGGATGTTCCAAACGTTTTGGGTGAACTCATGTCTCTAGATGTTCTGTGGATGTTCCAAACGTTTTGGGTGAACTCATGTCTCTAGATGTTCTGTGGATGTTCCAAACGTTTTGGGTGAACTCATGTCTCTAGATGTTCTGTGGATGTTCCAAACGTTTTGGGTGAACTCATGTCTCTAGATGTTCTGTGGATGTTCCAAACGTTTTGGGTGAACTCATGTCTCTAGATGTTCTGTGGATGTTCCAAATGTTTTGGGTGAACTCATGTCTCTAGATGTTCTGTGGATGTTCCAAACGTTTTGGGTGAACTCGTGTCTCTAGATGTTCTGTGGATGTTCCAAACGTTTTGGGGTGAACTCATGTCTCTAGATGTTCTGTGGATGTTCCAAACGTTTTGGGTGAACTCATGTCTCTAGATGTTCTGTGGATGTTCCAAACGTTTTGGGTGAACTCATGTCTCTAGATGTTCTGTGGATGTTCCAAACGTTTTGGGTGAACTCATGTCTCTAGATGTTCTGTGGATGTTCCAAACGTTTTGGGTGAACTCATGTCTCTAGATGTTCTGTGGATGTTCCAAACGTTTTGGGTGAACTCATGTCTCTAGATGTTCTGTGGATGTTACAAACGTTTTGGGTGAACTCATGTCTCTAGATGTTCTGTGGATGTTCCAAACGTTTTGGGTGAACTCATGTCTCTAGATGTTCTGTGGATGTTCCAAATGTTTTGGGTGAACTCATGTCTCTAGATGTTCTGTGGATGTTCCAAACGTTTTGGATGAACTTGTGTCTCTAGATGTTCTGTGGATGTTCCAAATGTTTTGGGTGAACTCGTGTCTCTAGATGTTCTGTGGATGTTCCAAATGTTTTGGGTGAACTCGTGTCTCTAGATGTTCTGTGGATGTTCCAAACGTTTTGGGTGAACTCATGTCTGTAGATGTTCTGTGGATGTTCCAAACGTTTTGGGTGAACTCTTGTCTCTAGATGTTCTGTGGATGTTCCAAACGTTTTGGGTGAACTCATGTCTCTAGATGTTCTGTGGATGTTCCAAATGTTTTGGGTGAACTCGTGTCTCTAGATGTTCTGTGGATGTTCCAAATGTTTTGGGTGAACTCGTGTCTCTAGATGTTCTGTGGATGTTCCAAATGTTTTGGGTGAACTCGTGTCTCTAGATGTTCTGTGGATGTTCCAAACGTTTTGGGTGAACTCATGTCTCTAGATGTTCTGTGGATGTTCCAAACGTTTTGGGTGAACTCTTGTCTCTAGATGTTCTGTGGATGTTCCAAATGTTTTGGGTGAACTCATGTCTCTAGATGTTCTGTGGATGTTCCAAACGTTTTGGGTGAACTCATGTCTCTAGATGTTCTGTGGATGTTCCAAACGTTTTGGGTGAACTCTTGTCTCTAGATGTTCTGTGGATGTTCCAAACGTTTTGGGTGAACTCATGTCTCTAGATGTTCTGTGGATGTTCCAAATGTTTTGGGTGAACTCGTGTCTCTAGATGTTCTGTGGATGTTCCAAACGTTTTGGGGGAACTCATGTCTCTAGATGTTCTGTGGATGTTCCAAACGTTTTGGGTGAATTCGTGTCTCTAGATGTTCTGTGGATGTTCCAAACGTTTTGGGTGAACTCGTGTCTCTAAATGTTCTGTGGATGTTCCAAATGTTTTGGGGTGAACTCATGTCTCTAGATGTTCTGTGGATGTTCCAAACGTTTGGGGGAACTCATGTCTCTAAATGTTCTGTGGATGTCCCAAATGTTTTGGGTGAACTCGTGTCTCTAGATGTTCTGTGAATGTTCCAAACGTTTTGGGTGAATTCGTGTCTCTAGATGTTCTGTGGATGTTCCAAACGTTTTGGGTGAACTCATGTCTCTAAATGTTCTGTGGATGTTCCAAATGTTTTGGGGTGAACTCATGTCTCTAGATGTTCTGTGGATGTTCCAAACGTTTGGGGGAACTCATGTCTCTAAATGTTCTGTGGATGTCCCAAATGTTTTGGGTGAACTCGTGTCTCTAGATGTTCTGTGAATGTTCCAAATGTTTTGGGTGAATTCGTGTCTCTAGATGTTCTGTGGATGTTCCAAACGTTTTGGGTGAACTCATGTCTCTAAATGTTCTGTGGATGTTCCAAATGTTTTGGGTGAACTAATGTCTCTAGATGTTCTGTGGATGTTCCAAACGTTTTGGGGGAACTCATGTCTCTAGATGTTCTGTGGATGTTCCAAATGTTTTGGGTGAACTCGTGTCTCTAGATGTTCTGTGGATGTTCCAAACGTTTTGGGTGAACTCGTGTCTCTAAATGTTCTGTGGATGTTCCAAATGTTTTGGGGTGAACTCATGTCTCTAGATGTTCTGTGGATGTTCCAAATGTTTTGGGTGAACTCATGTCTCTAGATGTTCTGTGGATGTTACAAACGTTTTGGGGGAACTCATGTCTCTAAATGTTCTGTGGATGTTCCAAACGTTTTGGGTGAACTCGTGTCTCTAGATGTTCTGTGGATATTCCAAATGTTTTGGATGAACTTGTGTCTCTAGATGTTCTGTGGATGTTCCAAATGTTTTGGGTGAACTTGTGTCTCTAGATGTTCTGTGGATGTTCCAAATGTTTTGGGTGAACTCGTGTCTCTAGATGTTCTGTGGATGTTCCAAACGTTTTGGGTGAACTCGTGTCTCTAGATGTTCTGTGGATGTTCCAAATGTTTTGGGTGAACTCGTGTCTCTAGATGTTCTGTGGATGTTCCATACGTTTTGGGTGAACTCTTGTATCTAGATGTTCTGTGGATGTTCCAAACATTTGGGGTGAACTCATGTCTCTAGATGTTCTGTGGATGTTCCAAACGTTTTGTGTGAACTCATGTCTCTAGATGTTCTGTGGATGTTCCAAATGTTTTGGGTGAACTCATGTCTCTAGATGTTCTGTGGATGTTACAAACGTTTTGGGTGAACTCATGTCTCTAGATGTTCTGTGGATGTTACAAACGTTTTGGGTGAACTCATGTCTCTAGATGTTCTGTGGATGTTCCAAACGTTTTGGGTGAACTCATGTCTCTAGATGTTCTGTGGATGTTCCAAACGTTTTGGGTGAACTCATGTCTCTAGATGTTCTGTGGATGTTCCAAACGTTTTGGGTGAACTCATGTCTCTAGATGTTCTGTGGATGTTCCAAATGTTTTGGGTGAACTCGTGTCTCTAGATGTTCTGTGGATGTTCCAAACGTTTTGGGGGAACTCATGTCTCTAGATGTTCTGTGGATGTTCCAAACGTTTTGGGTGAATTCGTGTCTCTAAATGTTCTGTGGATGTTCCAAATGTTTTGGGGTGAACTCATGTCTCTAGATGTTCTGTGGATGTTCCAAACGTTTGGGGGAACTCATGTCTCTAAATGTTCTGTGGATGTCCCAAATGTTTTGGGTGAACTCGTGTCTCTAGATGTTCTGTGAATGTTCCAAACGTTTTGGGTGAACTCTTGTCTCTAGATGTTCTGTGGATGTTCCAAACGTTTTGGGTGAACTCATGTCTCTAAATGTTCTGTGGATGTTCCAAATGTTTTGGGTGAACTCATGTCTCTAGATGTTCTGTGGATGTTACAAACGTTTTGGGGGAACTCATGTCTCTAAATGTTCTGTGGATGTTCCAAACGTTTTGGGTGAACTCGTGTCTCTAGATGTTCTGTGGATGTTCCAAACGTTTTGGGTGAACTCGTGTCTCTAGATGTTCTGTGGATGTTCCAAATGTTTTGGGGTGAACTCATGTCTCTAGATGTTCTGTGGATGTTCCAAACGTTTGGGGGAACTCATGTCTCTAAATGTTCTGTGGATGTTCCAAATGTTTTGGGTGAACTCGTGTCTCTAGATGTTCTGTGGATGTTCCAAACGTTTTGGGTGAACTCGTGTCTCTAGATGTTCTGTGGATATTCCAAATGTTTTGGATGAACTTGTGTCTCTAGATGTTCTGTGGATGTTCCAAATGTTTTGGGTGAACTCGTGTCTCTAGATGTTCTGTGGATGTTCCAAATGTTTTGGGTGAACTCGTGTCTCTAGATGTTCTGTGGATGTTCCAAACGTTTTGGGTGAACTCATGTCTGTAGATGTTCTGTGGATGTTCCAAACGTTTTGGGTGAACTCTTGTCTCTAGATGTTCTGTGGATGTTCCAAATGTTTTGGGTGAACTCGTGTCTCTAGATGTTCTGTGGATGTTCCATACGTTTTGGGTGAACTCTTGTATCTAGATGTTCTGTGGATGTTCCAAACATTTGGGGTGAACTCATGTCTCTAGATGTTCTGTGGATGTTCCAAACGTTTTGGCATGTTCTTTTGGTTTGTATTTTTTATCCACATTCTTTCTATTGAAGAGACTGTGTCCCAGATGGCACCCTATTCCCTATAGGCCATGGTCTAAAGTAGTACACTATGTAGGGAATAGGGCACCATTGGGGACGCAGGGGAAGGTCATCACTCCAGTCAGTTCGGTTAGCATAACGTGACGAGATGTCTGATCCAGGGTAGTGTCGGGACTCTGTCAGACAGACACAGAGATTAGTGTGTCGCTGGAAGGACGAGGATATGAACTCGACTCAACATCTTTGAGTGTCAAAATATGAGGGTATGAACACGTAGTGAATGAGGACATGAACACGTAGTGAATGAGGACATGAACACACAGTGAATGAGGACATGAACACACAGTGAATGAGGACATGAACACATGAACACACAGTGAATGAGGACATGAAGACATGAACACACACTGAATGAAGACATGAACACATGAACACACACTGAATGAAGACATGAACACATGAACACACAGTGAATGAGGACATGAAGACATGAACACACAGTGAATGAGGACATGAAGACACACTGAATGAGGACATGAAGACATGAACACACAGTGAATCAGGACATGAACACAAACTGAATGAGGACATGAACACACACTGAATGAGGACATGAAGACACACTGAATGAGGACATGAAGACACAGTGAATGAGGACGAGGACATGAACAGACAGTGAATGAAGACATGAAGACATGAACACACAGTGAAAGAAGACATGAAGACACAGTAAGGACATGAACACACACTGAATGAGGACATGAAGACACACTGAATGAGGACATGAAGACACAGTGAATGAGGACATGAACACACACTGAATGAGGACATGAACACACAGTGAATGAGGACATGAAGACACACTGAATGAGGACATGAAGACACACTGAATGAGGACATGAACACACAGTGAATGAGGACATGAACACACAGTGAATGAGGACATGAACACACAGTGAATGAGGACATGAAGACACACTGAATGAGGACATGAACACACAGTGAATGAGGACATGAAGACACACTGAATGAGGACATGAACACACACTGAATGAGGACATGAACCCACAGTAAGGACATGAAGTCATTTGTTCAGGGGTTCAGTGGTCTGCTCCCTGCTGGCTAGAAGACGTTCTCTTAGCCCTCTGGTGTCCATGTTGGCAGAGAATGTAATACAGTGTATGTAGTGGAAAGTCCCCCATTGACACTAACCCTCTCCAGACACTTCAGATCTACCAACAGACAAGGTTTAGCACCAAGCCGAAGGAGTAGGAAGGACATTGGGATGATTTGATGCTCTATAGTACCTGGTCCTGATGAAGTGGCGCTTTCTGTTAATTATCATTCATTAATGCTCATTTCCTGTTGTTTAATTATAAATGCTAATTTCCTCTGTTTAATCCTAATCAACTCCTTTAGGCTGTGATTGCCAACAGTGTCTCTCTGAGGTTGGAGTTGTTTATTTATTTGTTTGTTAGCTTGTTGACTGGTGAGGTGCCTCGACACTATTGGCTGTGATTATGGTAATTGGTCATCGCTAATTGAGTGGGATAATTGGATAATTGATAGGAGGCTGGTAGTAGGACCTCCAATCGGCATACACCAGCTGGTGCCAGTACAATTAGTGCAATTAGTACCACTGTCTGCGTCCATGGTTACTGTCTGCTACTCAATGAAACAGTGTGCGTCCATGGTTACTGTCTGCTACTCAATGAAACAGTGTGTGTCCATGGTTACTGTCTGCTACTCAATGAAACAGTGTGTGTCCATGGTTACTGTCTGCTACTCAATGAAACAGTGTGTGTCCACGGTTACTGTCTCCTACTCAATGAAACAGTGTGTGTCCACGGTTACTGTCTGCTACTCAATGAAACAGTGTGTGTCCATGGTTACTGTCTGCTACTCAATGAAACAGTGTGTGTCCACGGTTACTGTCTGCTACTCAATGAAACAGTGTGTGTCCTTGGTTACTGTCTCCTACTCAATGAAACAGTGTGTGTCCACGGTTACTGTCTGCTACTCAATGAAACAGTGTGTGTCCATGGTTACTGTCTCCTACTCAATGAAACAGTGTGTGTCCATGGTTACTGTCTCCTACTCAATGAAACAGTGTGTGTGGTTACTGTCTGCTACTCAATGAAACAGTGTGTGTCCATGGTTACTGTCTGCTACTCAATGAAACAGTGTGTGTCCATGGTTACTGTCTGCTACTCAATGAAACAGTGTGTGTCCATGGTTACAGTCTGCTACTCAATGAAACAGTGTGTGTCCATGGTTACTGTCTGCTACTCAATGAAACAGTGTGTGTCCATGGTTACTGTCTCCTACTCAATGAAACAGTGTGTGTCCATGGTTACTGTCTCCTACTCAATGAAACAGTGTGTGTCCATGGTTACTGTCTGCTACTCAATGAAACAGTGTGTGTCCATGTTACTGTCTGCTACTCAATGAAACAGTGTGTGTCCATGGTTACTGTCTCCTACTCAATGAAACAGTGTGTGTCCATGGTTACTGTCTCCTACTCAATGAAACAGTGTGTGTCCATGGTTACTGTCTCCTACTCAATGAAACAGTGTGTGTCCATGGTTACTGTCTCCTACTCAATGAAACAGTGTGTGTCCATACATTGGAATCCAGGGTAAACAATACATGTACTACTTGATAAAAACATGTAGAATTCCTGTTTATATCTATAGGCTACGATGAGGTTTGTCTTTCTTTATTTCTATCTGGTGTTAGTGTGTAAACTTAAGCTTTAGGGCCAAACTTTATCACCAAACAGCTTCACAAGCCGGGACTTCAAATAGGCCGTTGACACGTCAAGGGATCTTTTCAAATGGGTTTTAAATGGAAACTGAAATCTGGACACTGACTGTAGGTCTATAACCTTTCACATTGCCTTAACATTAACTTCTGCTGAATTAAGAATTTTTTCTCAGTAAAATTATACACCAAATGTCGGCAAAAATTGGACTTGGGAACAGGTGTGGAGAAATATGAGTGATTTATTTCAGTATCTTGAGAGAATGCGAATGTTCAGTTAGGGACCGTCTGTAAAGATACTATATTTATCAGCATCATAAAAGCTGATAGTATTTCAACCAGAAAAAAATATGCATCCAAGCCGAACAGAATTTATAAACATGTTGGGTCATTTTCATAGCTTTATATTTCATTACAATAAGTCAAACTGATGTCATTTGGAAATAAAATCTTTCTTGGGAACAGGTGTGGAGAAATATGAGTGATTTATTTCAGTATCTTGAGAGAATGCGAATGTTCAGTTAGGGACCGTCTGTAAAGATACTATATATAAATCTTTCCCCCGTTTAAATGTTCAGTTAGGGACCGTCTGTAAAGATACTATATATAAATCTTTCCCCCGTTTAAATGTTCAGTTAGGGACCGTCTGTAAAGATACTATATATAAATCTTTCCCCCGTTTAAATGTTCAGTTAGGGACCGTCTGTAAAGATACTATATATAAATCTTTCCCCCGTTTAAATGTTTTTTGTTATTGCAGTTTCTCCCAGGTCCCTTAAACTCTTTGCTCCTTCAAATCAAATCAAATTTTATTTGTCACATACACATGGTTAGCAGATGTTAATGCGAGTGTAGCGAAATGCTTGTAGAGAAGCAGAGACGACAGAGAACATGTTACCCATGTCAACTAGATTGAATCATTCGTTCTATCATCTATGACATTATTCTGGTGAGTAAGGGTTTATTTAGTCTTTCTAGGAGAACATATACTGACAGAAGAGAAGCTGCATGTATCTAACTATAGACAAGTTGACTAACAAATAGCATAACTCTCCCTTACTGTAGCCTACAGCACATTTTATACAGTTAGGGTCAGGTGCCTTGACTTTCCACTTTATTACATATGGTCAGCAGCTGAGGCTGGGCGGCAGCATAGTCTAGTGGTTAGAGTGTAGAGGCGGCAGCGTAGTCTAGTGGTTAGAGTGTAGAGGCGGCAGCATAGTCTAGTGGTTAGAGTGTAGAGGCGGCAGCGTAGTCTAGTGGTTAGAGTGTAGAGGTGGCAGCATAGCCTAGTGGTTAGAGTGTAGAGGCGGCAGCGTAGCCTAGTGGTTAGAGTGTAGAGGCGGCAGCGTAGCCTAGTGGTTAGAGTGTAGAGGCGGCAGCGTAGCCTAGTGGTTAGAGTGTAGAGGCGGCAGCATAGTCTAGTGGTTAGAGTGTAGAGGCGGCAGCGTAGCCTAGTGGTTAGAGTGTAGAGGCGGCAGCGTAGCCTAGTGGTTAGAGTGTAGAGGCGGCAGCATAGTCTAGTGGTTAGAGTGTAGAGGCGGCAGCGCAGCCTAGTGGTTAGAGTGTAGAGGAGGCAGCGCAGCCTAGTGGTTAGAGTGTAAAGGGGGCAGCGTAGCCTAGTGGTTAGAGTGTAGAGGCGGCAGCGTAGCCTAGTGGTTATAGTGTAGAGGCGGCAGCGCTGCCTAGTGGTTAGAGTGTAGAGGCGGCAGCATAGTCTAGTGGTTAGAGTGTAGAGGCGGCAGCGTAGCCTAGGGGTTAGAGTGTAGAGGCGGCAGCGCTGCCTAGTGGTTAGAGTGTAGAGGCGGCAGCATAGTCTAGTGGTTAGAGTGTAGAGGCGGCAGCGTAGCCTAGTGGTTAGAGTGTAGAGGCGGCAGTGTAGCCTAGTGGTTAGAGTGTAGGGCGGCAGCGTAGCCTAGTGGTTAGAGTGTAGAGGCGGCAGCATAGTCTAGTGGTTAGAGTGTAGAGGCGGCAGCGTAGCCTAGTGGTTAGAGTGTAGAGGCGGCAGCGTAGCCTAGTGGTTAGAGTGTAGAGGCAGCAGCGTAGCCTAGGGGTTAGAGTGTAGAGGCGGCAGTGTAGCCTAGTGGTTAGAGTGTAGAGGTGGCAGCATAGTCTAGTGGTTAGAGTGTAGAGGCGGCAGCGTAGCCTAGTGGTTAGAGTGTAGAGGCGGCAGCATAGTCTAGTGGTTAGAGTGTAGAGGCGGCAGCATAGTCTAGTGGTTAGAGTGTAGAGGCGGCAGCATAGTCTAGTGGTTAGAGTGTAGAGGCGGCAGCATAGTCTAGTGGTTAGAGTGTAGAGGCGGCAGCATAGTCTAGTGGTTAGAGTGAAGAGGCGGCAGCACTGTCTAGTGGTTAGAGTGTAGAGCCGGCAGCATAGTCTAGTGGTTAGAGTGTAGAGGCGGCAGCGTAGCCTAGTGGTTAGAGTGTAGAGGCGGCAGCATAGTCTAGTGGTTAGAGTGTCCAAAAGAGGCGGCAGCGTAGCCTAGTGGTTAGAGTGTAGAGGCGGCAGTGTAGCCTAGTGGTTAGAGTGTAGAGGCGGCAGCGTAGCCTAGTGGTTAGAGTGTAGAGGCGGCAGCATAGTCTAGTGGTTAGAGTGTAGAGGCGGCAGCGTAGCCTAGTGGTTAGAGTGTAGAGGCGGCAGCGTAGCCTAGTGGTTAGAGTGTAGAGGCGGCAGCGTAGCCTAGTGGTTAGAGTGTAGAGGCGGCAGCGTAGCCTAGTGGTTAGAGTGTAGAGGTGGCAGCGTAGCCTAGTGGTTAGAGTGTAGAGGCGGCAGTGAAGCCTAGTGGTTAGAGTGTAGGGGCGGCAGCGTAGCCTAGTGGTTAGAGTGTAGGGGCGGCAGCGTAGCCTAGTGGTTAGAGTGTAGAGGTGGCAGCGTAGCCTAGTGGTTAGAGTGTAGAGGCGGCAGTGAAGCCTAGTGGTTAGAGTGTAGGGGCGGCAGCGTAGCCTAGTGGTTAGAGTGTAGAGGCGGCAGCATAGCCTAGTGGTTAGAGTGTAGAGGCGGCAGCATAGCCTAGTGGTTAGAGTGTAGAGGCGGCAGCGAAGCCTAGTGGTTAGAGTGTAGAGGCGGCAGCATAGCCTAGTGGTTAGAGTGTAGAGGCGGCAGTGAAGCCTAGTGGTAAGAGCGTTGGACTAGTAACCGAATGGTTGCGAGATTGAATCCCCGAGCTGACAAGGTACAAATCTGTTGTTCTGCCCCTGAACAGGCAGTTAACCCACTGTTCCTGGGCCGTCATTGTAAATAAGAATTTGTTCTTAACTGACTTGCCTAGTTAAAAAAAAAAAAATATAGCAATTGCAGTCAGGTGCGTGTGAATGAACAGCTGACTCACTCACAACTAGCATGTGTTTGTGTGAGTGTCTACTGGACTTGCATGGATTAAATACAAGTATAAAATACTTCCAAAAGCTATGGGTTTGCTTCATTTAGTTGTTTAGTCTCTCTCTCTCTCTGTGTGTCTCTCTCTCTCTCTCTCTCTCTCTCTCTCTCTCTCTCTCTCTCTCTCTCTCTCCTCTCTCTGTCTCTCTCTCTCTCTCTCTCTCTCTCTCTCTCTCTCTCTGTGTGTCTCTCTCTCTCTCTGTCTCTCTCTCTGTCTCTCTCTCTCTCTCTCTGTGTGTCTCTCTCTCTCTCTGTCTCTCTCTCTCTCTCTCTCTCTGTCTCTCTGTCTCTCTCTCTCTCTGTCTCTCTCTGTGTGTCTCTCTCTCTGTCTCTCTCTGTCTCTCTCTCTCTCTATCTCTCTGTCTAATCCCTTTCTCCACCGGGAGCCTCTATTGTTCTCCACTCTTTCTCCTCTGCCACATCTGCTAATTCAGTGCAGCTGCTTGCCAGGGGCTGGATGGATGGATGATTGATCATGCTGTTCCCTATGTGTTTGCACGTGCAAAATCCTTCAGTCCTGTTTCTAATTTTAAGAACACCATTATGACGCAAATAGGGTCCTTCCACAGCCAATTTACAGACATTATACAACAACATGGCCAGAAAACAGAAGGCAGAGAGATGCTGTATCGGTTAAAGTTGTGTGTGTCTACTAACTGCAACTCACTGTACATTAATAAGAAGGAGAGAAAGAGAGAGGGAGAGAGGGGAGAGAGGGAGGGGGAGAGAGAGAGGGGGAGAGAGAGAGAAGGAGAGAGATAAAGAGAGAAGGAGAGAGAGGGTGGGGGGGAGAGAGAGAGAGAGAGAGAGAGAGAGGGAGAGAGAGAGAGAGAGAGAAAGAAGAGAGGAGAGTTAAAGAGAGAAGGAGAGAGAGAGAGTTCTACTGGGAGAGAGGAAGGGAGGGAAAGAAGTAGGGTGAGAGAGGGAGAAGGGGAGAGAGAGAAAGAGGAGAGAGAGAGAGAGAGAGAGAGGAGAGAGAGAGGGGGACAGCGAGAGAGAGAGAGAGAAAGAGAGAGGGGGGGGGAGAGGTTGAGAGACAGAGAGAGAACCAGAGAGAGGGTGAGATACTGTATTGGTCAGGGCTGTGTGTGTCCAACTACAACGTGCTGTACATTACTATGAAAGATAACGGTCTCTTTGGCTTTTTGAGGCGAATGTTCTGAACCTATTTACCATTCTGTATGTTTGACGTGTTCACCCTGAGGCGAGATCTCTTGTGAGTAAAAGACTTAATGTATTTTCCGAAACTGAACATTAAACCTTAAAACTACATTATTTAACACAATATAAAATTGGCCTTATTTTGAAGGCCTAGTTTTTACCCTAATATAGTTTCCTGAAACTGCTGGTTTACAGGCCACATCAGGCCTGCAAGTCACATTATGCTGGCTTGCAAAGTGGTGTAATTCCTATTGATGGACTGGTTGTTTAACAACAAAACCGACATGTGAGCAAACTGACAGGGCTGGCTTGGATTGTTGACGACATGTAAACTCTATTTCCCTTTTCTCCTACACACACACACACACACACACACACGCACACACACGCACACACACACACACGCACTTACATAAACGCACGCACACACACAAACACACACACACACACACACCCTGTGTACTGTATGACAGCTGTATATTCTCTGATAGAAGAGGAGAGAACCCCAACACTGAGCCCCTGGCGACGGATGACCTGAGCTCCCCAAAGAGCCAAAGGGTTTAAGAAGTAAGACCGTTACACATTCCCTGTACTACTGAATCAGTCCTCCTATATTAAGGGTTTAAGAAGTAGGACTGTTACACATTCCCTGTTCTACTGAATCAGTCCTCCTATATTAAGGGTTTAAGAAGTGAGACTGTTACACATTCCCTGTTCTACTGAATCAGTCCTCCTATATTAAGGGTTTAAGAAGTTAGACTGTGTTACACATTCCCTGTTCTACTGAATCAGTCTTCCTATATTAAGGGTTTAAGAAGTAAGACTGTGTTACACATTCCCTGTTCTACTGAATCAGTCCTCCTATATTAAGGGTTTAAGAAGTAGGACTGTTACACATTCCCTGTTCTACTGAATCAGTCCTCCTATATTAAGGGTTTAAGAAGTAGGACTGTTACACATTCCCTGTTCTACTGAATCAGTCCTCCTATATTAAGGGTTTAAGAAGTAGGACTGTTACACATTCCCTGTTCTACTGAATCAGTCCTCCTATATTAAGGGTTTAAGAAGTAGGACTGTTACACATTCCCTGTTCTACTGAATCAGTCCTCCTATATTAAGGGTTTAAGAAGTAGGACTGTTACACATTCCCTGTTCTACTGAATCAGTCCTCCTATATTAAGGGTTTAAGAAGTAGGACTGTTACACATTCCCTGTTCTACTGAATCAGTCCTCCTATATTAAGGGTTTAAGAAGTAGGACTGTTACACATTCCCTGTTCTACTGAATCAGTCCTCCTATATTAAGGGTTTAAGAAGTAGGACTGTTACACATTCCCTGTTCTACTGAATCAGTCCTCCTATATTAAGGGTTTAAGAAGTAGGACTGTTACACATTCCCTGTTCTACTGAATCAGTCCTCCTATATTAAGGGTTTAAGAAGTAGGACTGTTACACATTCCCTGTTCTACTGAATCAGTCCTCCTATATTAAGGGTTTAAGAAGTAGGACTGTTACACATTCCCTGTTCTACTGAATCAGTCCTCCTGTATTGTGTTCCCTGTATTTGAAGTTGTACAAACTAAAAGCTGAAACTTGTTTTTAACCATAAAGAAGCACTTTCACCCATTCACATCCACTGTCCTCCAAAAACGCTGTAATTTCCTGTTTACATTAGAGTTGGATAGATTCACAGTGTGAAACTGATTCTCCAGGTTGTTGTCATTTATGGGCCTCATCATTTTCTCAGTCATGAATCATCAATGAGGAGGAGAGGTATTTTTTTTAAACGTTAAGATTATTGTGCTTTCTGTGTGTGTGTGTGTGTGTGTGTGTGTGTGCGTGTGCGTGTGCGTGCGCGTGCGTGTGCGTGTGTGTGTGTGTGTGTGACGGCACAAGAAGAGGCAGAAGAGTCGGCATCCTGACGAGACTATATGTTGTCGGGTAAATAAACCGCCTCTACCCTCCGTTCTATTGGCTAACGGAATATTCTATGTTGTCGGGTAAATAAACCGCCTATACCCTCCGTTCTATTGGCTAACGTAATATTCTATGTTGTCGGGTAAATCAAACACCTCTACCCTCCGTTCTATTGGAATATTCTAACGGGAATATTTCTATGTTGTCGGGTAAATAAACCGCCTAAATACCCTCCATTCTATTGGCTAACGGAATATTCTATGTTGTCGGGTAAATAAACCGCCTCTACCCTCCGTTCTATTGGCTAACGGAATATTCTATGTTGTCGGGTAAATAAACCGCCTCTACCCTCCGATCTATTGGCTCGGAATATTCTATGGCGGGTAAATAAAACAGAATATTCTATTGGCTAACGGAATATTCTATGTTGTCGGGTAAATAAACCGCCTCTACCCTCCATTCTATTGGCTAACGGAATATTCTATGTTGTCGGGTAAATAAAACACCTTTACCCTCCGTTCTATTGGCTAACAGAATATTCTATGTTGTCGGGTAAATAAAACACCTTTACCCTCCGTTCTATTGGCTAACAGAATATTCTATGTTGTCGGGTAAATAAACCGCCTCTACCCTCCGTTCTATTGGCTAACAGAATATTCTATGCTTCACGGAGCCGTGGCTGAACAAGGACATGCATAATATACATCTAGCTGGATTTTCCATATATTGTCAAGACCAGTTGTGTTACGGTTTTCTAGGTGTGAAGGAGAGTCGGACCAAACTGCAGCGTGTAGATTGCGATCCATGTTTAATGAACAACGTAAACACGAATTAACACAAAACACTACAAAACAATAAACGTAACGAAAACCGAAACAGCCTATACTTGTGTCAACTAACACAGCGACAGGAACAAAGACACTAAGGACAATCACCCACGACAAACTCAAAGAATATGGCTGCCTAAATATGGTTCCCAATCAGAGACAACGATAAACACCTGCCTCTGATTGAGAACCACTCCAGACAGCCATAGACCTTGCTAGATAACCCCACTAGCTACAATCCCAATACACACACACCAAAACCCCAAGACAAAACACACCACAATACAAAAACCCCATGCCACACCCTGGCCTGACCCAATACATGAAGAAAAACACAAAATACTTAGACCAGGGCGTGACAAGTTGGCAGCCTCGGGTAAGATGAGAGGAGGGAGGGGTGTGTCCATTTGTTAACAACAGCTGGTGCCCAATCTCTAATGTTAAGGACATCTTAAGTTTTTAATCGCCTGAGTTAAAAAACCTCATGATATGAGGTTTACCAAGAGAGTTCATCTGTATTTTTCATAGCTGTCTATTTACCACCACAAACCAATGCTGGCACTGAGACCACACTAAACGAGCTGTATAGGACCATAAGGAAATAATGCACACCCACAGGTGGCGCCTCTTGTGGCCGGGGATTTTACTGCAGCGAAACTGAAATCCATTTTATAGATGCTATAGAGGGTAGTTTGTACGGACCAGTACATCACTGGGGCTGA
>NW_024609648.1:230000-285814 GCF_018296145.1 Oncorhynchus tshawytscha
ACAGAGCAGCATAGGCAAGATACAGTAGATGATATCGAGTACAGTATATACATATGAGATGAGTATGTAAACAAAGTGGCATAGTTAAAGTGGCTAGTGATACATGTATTACATAAGGATGCAGTCGATGATATAGAGTACAGTATCAACGTATGCATATGAGATGAATAATGTAGGGTAAGTAACATTATATAAGGTAGCATTGTTTAAAGTGGCTAGTGATATATTTACATCATTTCCCATCAATTCCCATTATTAAAGTGGCTGGAGTTGAGTCAGTGTCAGTGTGTTGGCAGCAGCCACTCAATGTTAGTGGTGGCTGTTTAACAGTCTGATGGCCTTGAGATAGAAGCTGTTTTTCAGTCTCTCGGTCCCAGCTTTGATGCACCTGTACTGACCTCGCCTTCTGGATGATAGCGGGGTGAACAGGCAGTGGCTCGGGTGGTTGTTGTCCTTGATGATCTTTATGGCCTTCCTGTAACATCGGGTGGTGTAGGTGTCCTGGAGGGCAGGTAGTTTGCCCCCGGTGATGCGTTGTGCAGACCTCACTACCCTCTGGAGAGCCTTACGGTTGTGGGCGGAGCAGTTGCCGTACCAGGCAGTGATACAGCCCGCCAGGATGCTCTCGATTGTGCATCTGTAGAAGTTTGTGAGTGCTTTTGGTGACAAGCCGAATTTCTTCAGCCTCCTGAGGTTGAAGAGGCGCTGCTGCGCCTTCCTCACGATGCTGTCTGTGTGAGTGGACCAATTCAGTTTGTCTGTGATGTGTATGCCGCGGATGATAGCAGGATAATAACAGTCTCTAAGGTGCAGGGTAGAGTACCGGATGATAGCAGGATAGTAACAGTGTCTGAGGTGCAGGGCAGGTTACTGGGTGGTAGCAGGATAGTAACAGTGTCTGAGTTCAGGGCAGGTTACTGGGTGGTAGCAGGATAGTAACAGTGTCTGAGTTCAGGGCAGGTTACTGGGTGGTAGCAGGATAGTAACAGTGTCTGAGTTCAGGGCAGGTTACTGGGTGGTAGCAGGATAGTAACAGTGTCTGAGTTCAGGGCAGGTTACTGGGTGGAGGCAGGATAGTAACAGTGTCTGAGTTCAGGGCAGGTTACTGGGTGGTAGCAGGATAGTAACAGTGTCTGAGTTCAGGGCAGGTTACTGGGTGGAGGCAGGATAGTAACAGTGTCTGAGTTCAGGGCAGGTTACTGGGTGGTAGCAGGATAGTAACAGTGTCTGAGTTCAGGGCAGGTTACTGGGTGGTAGCAGGATAGTAACAGTGTCTGAGTTCAGGGCAGGTTACTGGGTGGTAGCAGGATAGTAACAGTGTCTGAGTTCAGGGCAGGTTACTGGGTGGTAGCAGGACAGTGTCTAACAGTGTCTGAGTTCTGAGTTCAGGGCAGGTTACTGGGTGGAGGCAGGATAGTAACAGTGTCTGAGTTCAGGGCAGGTTACTGGGTGGTAGCAGGATAGTAACAGTGTCTGAGTTCAGGGCAGGTTACTGGGTGGAGGCAGGATAGTAACAGTGTCTGAGTTCAGGGCAGGTGTCTGAGTTCAGGGCAGGTTACTGGGTGGTAGCAGGATAGTAACAGTGTCTGAGTTCAGGGCAGGTTACTGGGTGGTAGCAGGATAGTAACAGTGTCTGAGTTCAGGGCAGGTTACTGGGTGGAGGCCGGCTAGTGGTGAATAACAGTCTGACGGCCTGGAGATTGCAGCTGTTTCTCAGTCTCTCGGTCCCAGGTTTGATACACCTGTACTGTCTCCACCTTCAGGATGGTAGGATCAACTTCACAGTTCAAGATAAGACTAGGATCTATTTTCATTCCTGTAATGACATTCAACAACCCCTCCTAACAGAGCAGCAGGCAGTGAGAGAGCAGTATGTGTAACTGGCCTGTTCATTCTCAGTGAGAGAGCAGTATGTTTAACTGGCCTGTTCATTCTCAGTGAGAGAGCAGTATGTTTAACTGGCCTGTTCATTCTCAGTGAGAGAGCAGTAGGTGTAACTGGCCTGTTCATTCTCAGTGAGAGAGCAGTAGGTGTAACTGGCCTGTTCATTCTCAGTGAGAGAGCAGTAGGTGTAACTGGCCTGTTCATTCTCAGTGAGAGAGCAGTAGGTGTAACTGGCCTGTTCATTCTCAGTGAGAGAGCAGTATGTGTAACTGGCCTGTTCATTCTCAGTGAGAGAGCAGTATGTGTAACTGGCCTGTTCATTCTCAGTGAGAGATCCACAGTTCATTCCAGCTCTAAATGACAGATCACTACTGCCCTCTATGGTTGACTGAGGTTACTACCAGATGTACCAGTAATAGGTAACCATCAGATGGAGGTTTGTTCTGTCTCTTTATCTGCATCCTGAATGGCAACCCTGTTCCCTACCACAGGAGGCTGGTGGCACCTTAATTGGGGAGGATGGGGGCGGAGTCAGTGGAATGGTATCAAATACATCAAACACATGGTTTCCATGGTTTCCTGGTCTTTGGGTGCCATTCCATTTGCTCCGTTCCAGACATTATTGTGAGCTGTCCTCCAATCAGCAGCCTCCATTGCACCCTAGATATAGACCCAGGTCCAATGTAGTGCACTATATAGGTAATAGGGTGCAATATTAGTGTGTGTTCTGTCTCTTCAGTTCTGTCTCTCTAGTCTCCAAATGTTACAGGACAGTGAGACAGTGCTGTGTTCTGTCTCTCTAGTCTCTATGTGAGACAGGACAGTGAGACAGTGCTGTGTTCTGTCTCTAGTCTCTATATGATACAGGACAGTGAGACAGTGCTGTGTTCTGTCTCTAGTCTCTATGTGAGACAGGACAGTGAGACAGTGCTGTGTTCTGTCTCTAGTCTCTATGTGAGACAGGACAGTGAGACAGTGCCGTGTTCTGTCTCTAGTCTCTATATGATACAGGACAGTGAGACAGTGCTGTGTTCTGTCTCTAGTCTCTATGTCAGACAGGACAGTGAGACAGTGCTGTGTTCTGTCTCTAGTCTCTATGTGAGACAGGACAGTGAGACAGTGCTGTGTTCTGTCTCTAGTCTCTAGTATGATACAGGACAGTGAGACAGTGCTGTGTTCTGTCTCTCTAGTCTCTATATGATACAGGACAGTGAGACAGTGCTGTGTTCTGTCTCTCTGCTGTGTTCTGTCTCTAGTCTCTATATGATACAGGACAGTGAGACAGTGCTGAGACTAGTCTCTATATGTTACAGGACAGTGAGACAGTGCTGTGTTCTGTCTCTAGTCTCTATATGATACAGGACAGTGAGACAGTGCTGTGTTCTGTCTCTCTAGTCTCTATATGATACAGGACAGTGAGACAGTGCTGTGTTCTGTCTCTAGTCTCTATATGATACAGGACAGTGAGACAGTGCTGTGTTCTGTCTCTAGTCTCTATATGATACAGGACAGTGAGACAGTGCTGTGTTCTGTCTCTAGTCTCTATATGATACAGGACAGTGAGACAGTGCTGTGTTCTGTCTCTCTAGTCTCTATATGATACAGGACAGTGAGACAGTGCTGTGTTCTGTCTCTAGTCTCTATATGTTACAGGACAGTGAGACAGTGCTGTGTTCTGTCTCTCTAGTCTCTATATGAGACAGTGCTGTGTTCTGTCTCTAGTCTCTATACAGGACAGTGAGACAGTGCTGTGTTCTGTCTCTAGTCTCTAGTCTCTATATGATACAGGACAGTGAGACAGTGCTGTGTTCTGTCTCTCTAGTCTCTATATGATACAGGACAGTGAGACAGTGCTGTGTTCTGTCTCTAGTCTCTATATGATACAGGACAGTGAGACAGTGCTGTGTTCTGTCTCTAGTCTCTATATGATACAGGACAGTGAGACAGTGCTGTGTTCTGTCTCTAGTCTCTATATACAGGACAGTGAGACAGTGCTGTGTTCTGTCTCTAGTCTCTATATGTTACAGGACAGTGAGACAGTGCTGTGTTCTGTCTCTAGTCTCTACAGGACAGTGAGACAGTGCTGTGTTCTGTCTCTCTAGTCTCTATATGTTACAGGACAGTGAGACAGTGCTGTGTTCTGTCTCTAGTCTCTATGTGAGACAGGACAGTGAGACAGTGCTGTGTTCTGTCTCTAGTCTCTATGTCAGACAGGACAGTGAGACAGTGCTGTGTTCTGTCTCTAGTCTCTATGTGAGACAGGACAGTGAGACAGTGCTGTGTTCTGTCTCTCTAGTCTCTATATGTTACAGGACAGTGAGACAGTGCTGTGTTCTGTCTCTCTAGTCTCTATATGATACAGGACAGTGAGACAGTGCTGTGTTCTGTCTCTCTAGTCTCTATATGATACAGGACAGTGAGACAGTGCTGTGTTCTGTCTCTCTAGTCTCTATATGATACAGGACAGTGAGACAGTGCTGTGTTCTGTCTCTCTAGTCTCTATATGATACAGGACAGTGAGACAGTGCTGTGTTCTGTCTCTCTAGTCTCTATATGATACAGGACAGTGAGACAGTGCTGTGTTCTGTCTCTCTAGTCTCTATATGATACAGGACAGTGAGACAGTGCTGTGTTCTGTCTCTCTACAGGACAGTGAGACAGTGCTGTGTTCTGTCTCTCTAGTCTCTATATGAGACAGGACAGTGAGACAGTGCTGTGTTCTGTCTCTGGTCTCTATATGATACAGGACAGTGAGACAGTGCCGTGTTCTGTCTCTCTAGTCTCTATATGATACAGGACAGTGAGACAGCGTTGTGTCATTGAGTCCACATAGGAATAGAACAGAACATCGGATTCATTTAACCCACCTGGGAAGGTTAATGCTCTTACACTGACCTGGATGTCAATCAATCCAAATATATACTGACACACACACACACACACACACACACACACACACACACACACACACACACACACACTATATTGTCCATCATTCCTGGTGTTTTCTAGCACCTGGGTTCACCATCTAGTCGTCAGGTT
Organism: Oncorhynchus tshawytscha; assembly: GCF_018296145.1. NCBI lineage: Eukaryota > Metazoa > Chordata > Actinopteri > Salmoniformes > Salmonidae > Oncorhynchus > Oncorhynchus tshawytscha. Next base: position 234,927 of record NW_024609648.1, read on the forward strand.
AGATGTTTTACTCAAGTGTGGAGTGGAGATGACACTGACACTAACTGCCTCTGGGCAGACCGCCACCCCCACCAGGACCACCTTATCAGGACCACCCTCACCAGAACCACCCTATCAGGACCACCCTATCAGGACCACCCTACCAGGATCACCCTCACCAGGACCACCCTTACCAGGACCACCCCTATCAGGACCACCCCCATCAGGACCACCCCCATCAGGACCACCCCCACCAGGACCACCCTACCAGGACCACCCCCACCAGGACCACCCTCACCAGGACCTCCCTCACCAAAACCACCCTATCACGACAACCCCCGCCAGGACCACCCCCACCAGGACCACCCTGTCAGGACCACCCTCACCAGAACCACCCTATCAGGACCACCCTACCAGGACCACCCTACCAGGACCACCCCTACCAGGACCACCCCCACCAGGACCACCCTCACCAGGACCTCCCTCACCAAAACCACCCTATCACGACCACCCCGCCAGGACCACCCCCACCAGGACCACCCCCACCAGGACCACCCCCACCAGGACCACATCCACCAGGACCACCCCCACCAGGACCACATCCACCAGGACCACCCTATCAGGACCACCCCCACCCGGACCACCCTATCAGGACCACATCCACCAGGACCACCCCCACCAGGACCACATCCACCAGCAGCACCCCACCAGGACCACCCCCACCAGGACCACCCTACCAGGACCACCCCCACCAGGACCACCCTCACCAGGACCTCCCTCACCAAAACCACCCTATCACGACAACACCCACCAGGACCACCCCCACCAGGACCACCCCCACCAGGACCATCCTGTCAGGACCACCCTCACCAGAACCACCCTATCAGGACCACCCTACCAGGACCACCCTATCAGGACCACCCTACCAGGACCACCCTACCAGGACCACCCCCACCAGGACCACCCTCACCAGGACCTCCCTCACCAAATCCACCCTATCACGACCACCCCCGCCAGGACCACCCCCACCAGGACCACCCCCACCAGGACCACATCCACCAGGACCACCCCCACCAGGACCACCCCCACCAGGACCACCCTATCAGGACCACCCCCACCACGACCACCCTCACCACCAGGACCACCCCCACCAGGACCACATCCACCAGGACCACCCCCACCAGGACCAAACCCTATCAGGACCACCCCCACCAGGACCACATCTACCAGGACCACCCTCACCAGCAGGACCATGTCCCATGATGCCAAATCAGAGCCTGGCTCTGAGGCTTTATCAGAGTGGTTCCATGTTATCAACAGTAGCAGCAACCCTTCTATTGTCATCATTTAGATCAGAGGCCTCATGTTCAGGGAAAAAGTCAGGAAACAAATAAACACACAATCAATGAAGGAATTCAATTTGTCTTCATGTTCAGGGAAACAGTCAGGATACAAATATACACAGAATCAATGTAAAGGAATTGAATTTGACTTCATCCTCAAGGTCTTGATACTCATTGTAACATCGTGATACTCATTGTAACATATTGTAAAGACTGAACTCCTGTTGTTGATGGAGGACAGAGTTGAAGAGACTCCACTCCTGAGAGAGCCCCTGGCTAACAAACACCTGTACACTAGTACACTAGACCTGTACACTACACCTGTATACTACACCTGTACACTACACCGGTATACTACACTTGTACACTACACCTGTACACTACACCTGTACACTACACCTGTACACTACACCTGTACACTACACCTGTACTCTACACCTGTACACTACACCTGTACACTACACCTGTATACTACACCTGTACACTAAACCTGTACACTACACCTGTATACTACACCTGTACACTACACCTGTACTCTACACCTGTACACTACACCTGTACTCTACACCTGTACACTACACCTGTATACTACACCTGTACACTACACCTGTACTCTACACATGTACACTACACCTGTATACTACACCTGTACACTACACCTGTATACTACACCTGTATACTACACCTGTAAACTACACCTGTACTCTACACATGTACACTACACCTGTATACTACACCTGTACACTACACCTGTATACTACACCTCTATACTACACCTGTACACTACACCTGCACTCTACACCTGTACACTACACCTGTATACTACACCTGTACACTACACCTGTACACTACATCTGTATACTACACCTGTACACTACACCTGTACACTACACCTGTATACTACACCTGTACACTACACCTGTACTCTACACCTGTACACTACACCTGTATACTACACCTGTATACTACACCTGTATACTACACCTGTATACTACACCTGTACACTACACCTGTACTCTACACCTGTACACTACAACTTTACACTACACCTGTACACTACACCTGTACACTACACCTGTACACTACATCTGTATACTACACCTGTACACTACACCTGTACACTACACCTGTATACTACACCTGTACACTACACCTGTACTCTACACCTGTACACTACACCTGTATACTACACCTGTATACTACAACTGTATACTACACCTGTACACTACACCTGTACACTACACCTGTATACTACACCTGTACACTACACCTGTATACTACACCTGTACACTACACCTCTATACTACACCTGTATACTACACCTGTACACTACACCTGTACACTACACATGTACACTACACATGTACACTACACCTGTACACTACACCTGTACACTACACCTGTACACTACACCTGTATACTACACCTGTATACTACACCTGTACACTACACCTCTATACTACACCTGTATACTACACCTGTACACTACACCTGTACACTACACATGTATGCTATACCTGTACACTACACCTGTACACTACACCTATACACTACACCTGTACACTACACCTTTACACTACACCTGTACACTACACCTGTACACTACACCTGTACACTACACCTGTATACTACACCTGTACACTACACCTGTATACTACACCTGTACACTACACCTCTATACTACACATGTATGCTATAGCTGTACACTACACCTGTACACTACACATGTACACTACACCTATACACTACACCTATACACTACACCTGTATAATACACCTGTACACTACACCTGTATACTACACCTGTACACTACACCTCTATACTACACCTGTATACTACACCTGTACACTACACCTGTACACTACACCTGTACACTACACATGTATGCTATACCTGTACACTACACCTATACACTACACCTGTACACTACACCTATACACTACACCTGTACTCTACACCTGTCTGTCTCCATTGGCTGGTGAAGCATTGAGTTGAAGGTCGCTGGTGAACAAACACCTGAGCTTCGCTGCACATCACACACCTGTCTGTCCCCATGGGGTTCACATCCTCTGGGAGATCCTCCCTCCTCCCCTGTTGTCCACAGTCCCTCAGGCTTCAGATCATGTGTATAAATCAAAGTCTTCTCACATTCAGATAGATCCTGGATGATATTATTTCACACTTGGAGGATATAGATCAACTCTGAAGGAGATCACCTTCTCTTCGGTAAGTTGTCTGCAGATTCCACTTGATCATGTGTTAATGGTGCTACTGTGTTTTGTATGGAAGGTGTGGAATCAACGCACACAACGAATTGAGTGTAAACGATGGATGGCATTTGATAAACGATACAGGCTGGTAACCGAAGGTTATTTTACTGAACGCATCGGAAAGACAATAATAACAGTCAGCTCTGAAAGCTACAGCAGTAGAGGGTTCAGACGGTTTGATATGAATGTATTGATCAACTAAAAATGGATCAATAAAAGTATCTTACTGTAATTCCAGTTGAGATGATGATGTCAGAGTCAGATATGTACGGTGAGAGTAGAGGATATATCTCACTGAATGCTCTGCACCTTGATGGGGTATGTTCATTTAGATGCTGTGGGTTAACAGTGGGTTAACAGCGGATGTTAAAGGGCTCTATTCAATCCGTATCGCAGACGTTCAGCCTTACAACTTGATTGACATGTGATGTCCTGGTGGGTCCTGTTAGCCGGGACTGCATTCACAGTAAACACTGCAATATAAATGTAACGGTGATCTGAAATGTTTCAGTCACACAGAATGAAGAGAGCCCTAAAGATGCATTCACAGTTAAAAACATCAACCAAGAGTTGTTTTCGGTAAAAAGCTGAGGGGTTGTGGGGGCTTGGAGACACACTGCTATGGAAGCAAGGACTAAACATCCATGAAATCAACATTTGATCGTTTTAAAACCAGGTTTTGAGTTTGTTTACATTCACTTTGTCTACAAAACATTGGAGTAAAACAAGATAATGTTTGGGGGTTCTGATGGGGTGCGACTGTTGAACTAAGCTCATGAGGCATTAAGATAAGTTATATTCTTCAAGAATATATGGGTATCTATTATTAATTTAGTCCCAAAAAAATGGATGTAGCAACGGCTGATTGTCCCTTAAAGAATAGATGGTAAATCATCTACTCTTTTATTTCCCGTTAGTCAGGAGAAAGTTACTGCGGTATGTTATCATTTAATACATTCTATTTGTCTCATGTAAAATTAGATTTAAACATTTTTTCTAAATGACGTTTCTATTAAACAGAACCAGTTATTACACAGGACTTGTAATTCTGTGATATTTAGTCGCTGCTTCCCGAACCCAAACCGTTCTATCCATCAGCCGTACTGTTAACCGGTTGTTATGACTGGAGGATGAAAAACACAGTTTATTAAAGCCCGGCTTCTCTAGGGAGTCGGTGTGACAAACAGCCTCTCCTCTCCGTGTGTTCATCTGACTGTGTGGTCCCACTGGAGAGGTTCTGCCCTAGGGGGGGGGACAGAGAGAGGGGGTACATACGTCTTCAGGTCTCAGGTGAGGTAATTCACAACACATCTCATGTGGTTCGCTGAAACATCTCTGTATACAGAGTAGGTGCCTATAAGGGACTGAGACAGGGATAGGGAGCCATTTCAGTGACAGAATTGAATCATTTTGAATTTGGGTTTAAGGTATTGAATTTGAATGTAATATTTGTTTATGTTTGAAGGGCAATATGACTCAAACTATCTATTTTGTTCTCATTAGTCCACTGTTGATACAGTCCCAAAATGATTTACATGTCAGCAGTCAAGCAATTTTAATTTAATAATTTTTTCGTTAAGTGCAATTTGCATCATTATAACACGTTTCTTCTTAAAAGTCCAGTACCTTGAGAACTTGACTGTTGGCGTGAAACATTTAGGGACTGTATCAACAATGGACTGACCAATCAAATCAAATCAAATTTTTATTTGTCACATACACATGGTTAGCAGATGTTAATGCGAGTGTAGCGAAATGCTTGTGCTTCTAGTTCCGACAATGCAGTAATAACCAACGAGTAATCTAGCTAACAATTCCAAAACTACTACCTTATACACACAAGTGTAAAGGGATAAAGAATATGTACATAAAGATATATGAATTCTACACCTGCATTGCTTGCTGTTTGGGGTTTTAGGCTGGGTTTCTGTACAGCACTTTGAGATATCAGCTGATGTACGAAGGGCTATATAAATAAATTTGATTTGATTTGATGAATGAGTGATGGTACAGAGCGGCATAGGCAAGATACAGTAGATGGTATCGAGTACAGTATATACATATGAGATGAGTATGTAAAATAAGTGGCATAGTTAAAGTGGCTAGTGATACATGTATTACATAAGGATGCAGTAGATGGTATAGAGTACAGTATATACATATGAGATGAGTATGTAAACAAAGTGGCATAGTTTAAAGTGGCTAGTGATACATGTATTACATAAAGATGCAGTAGATGATATAGAGTACAGTATATACGTATGCATATGAGATGAATAATGTAGGGTATGTAAACATTATATTAGGTAGCATAGTTTAAAGTGACTAGTGATACATGTATTACATAAGGATGCAGTAGATGATATAGAGTACAGTATATACGTATACATATGAGATGAATAATGTAAACAATGGACTGACTAATCAGCGTTTCATATATTCAACTTCTCAGATGAATTCTGATTCAGTTTTCAAATTCAGTTCTTTAAATTCAGATTCAAAACCAGAGACAACATCCTGGTACTTTGCCAGCCAGGAAAGGTGGAGGAGAACAGATAGAATCAAACACTGTGGTCAACAGAAAGCTCTGCTGGTTCCTGAAGACCATGTGGCATGTTGAGTTTATTTTCTTCCAATGATTTTGAATCTAGCATTTCAACCGTTTTGGCTATTAGCTAATATGACCCCATTCCTGAAAGCTAAGAATCTCTGGAACATGGATATAACCTAGGTGGTTTGATAAACGTTGTTGGAGACTTGAAGACTTGTGTTAGCTCCAGAACTAATCCCTATGGGCTTTATCTAACACAGTCTTGTGACATGCAGGAGACCTGGTTCGAACCCAGTCAGTCACAAGAAGAAGATGAAATAGGCAGTGGAAAGGCCTTAGTAGAAGGGCTATGACAGGACAGTTCAACTATATTGTTATGGGGGTTCAATTCTATGTGATCTCTGTGTGATCTCTGTGTGATCTCCATGTGATCTCTATGTGATCTCTATGTGATCACTGTGTGATCTCTGTGTGATCTCTGTGTGATCTCCATGTGATCTCTATGTGACTGTGTGATCTCTGTGTGATCTCCATGTGATCTCTATGTGATCTCTATGTGATCACTGTGTGATCTCTGTGTGATCTCTATGTGATCTCTATGTGATCTCCATGTTTTATTTATTTTTTATTTCACCTTTATTTAACCAGGTAGGCTAGTTGAGAACAAGTTCTCATTTACAACTGCGACCTGGCCAAGATAAAGCATAGCAGTGTGAACAGACAACACAGAGTTACACATGGAGTAAACAATTAACAAGTCAATAACACAGTAGAAAACAAAGGGGGGAGTCTATATACAATGTGTGCAAAAGGCATGAGGAGGTAGACGAATAGTTACAATTTTGCAGATTAACACTGGAGTGATAAATGATCAGATGGTCATGTACAGGTAGAGATATTGGTGTGCAAAAGAGCAGAAAAGTAAATAAATAAAAACAGTATGGGGATGAGGTAGGTGAAAATGGGTGGGCTATTTACCAATAGACTATGTACAGCTGCAGCGATCGGTTAGCTGCTCAGATAGCTGATGTTTGAAGTTGGTGAGGGAGATAAAAGTCTCCAACTTCAGCGATTTTTGCAATTCGTTCCAGTCACAGGCAGCAGAGTACTGGAACGAAAGGCGGCCAAATGAGGTGTTGGCTTTAGGGATGATCAGTGAGATACACCTGCTGGAGCGCGTGCTACGGATGGGTGTTGCCATCGTGACCAGTGAACTGAGATAAGGCGGAGCTTTACCTAGCATGGACTTGTAGATGACCTGGAGCCAGTGGGTCTGGCGACGAATATGTAGCGAGGGCCAGCCGACTAGAGCATACAAGTCGCAGTGGTGGGTGGTATAAGGTGCTTTAGTGACAAAACGGATGGCACTGTGATATACTGCATCCAGTTTGCTGAGTAGAGTGTTGGAAGCCATTTTGTAGATGACATCGCCGAAGTCGAGGATTGGTAGGATAGTCAGTTTTACTAGGGTAAGCTTGGCGGCGTGAGTGAAGGAGGCTTTGTTGCGGAATAGAAAGCCGACTCTTGATTTGATTTTTGATTGGAGATGTTTGATATGAGTCTGGAAGGAGAGTTTGCAGTCTAGCCAGACACCTAGGTACTTATAGATGTCCACATATTCAAGGTCGGAACCATCCAGGGTGGTGATGCTAGTCGGGCATGCGGGTGCAGGCAGCGATCGGTTGAAAAGCATGCATTTGGTTTTACTAGCGTTTAAGAGCAGTTGGAGGCCACGGAAGGAGTGTTGTATGGCATTGAAGCTTGTTTGGAGGTTAGATAGCACAGAGTCCAATGACGGGCCGAAAGTATATAGAATGGTGTCGTCTGCGTAGAGGTGGATCAGGGAATCGCCCGCAGCAAGAGCAACATCATTGATATACACAGAGAAAAGAGTCGGCCCGAGAATTGAACCCTGTGGCACCCCCATAGAGACTGCCAGAGGACCGGACAGCATGCCCTCCGATTTGACACACTGAACTCTGTCTGCAAAGTAATTGGTGAACCAGGCAAGGCAGTCATCCGAAAAACCGAGAGTACTGAGTCTGCCGATGAGAATATGGTGATTGACAGAGTCGAAAGCCTTGGCAAGGTCAATGAAGACGGCTGCACAGTACTGTCTTTTATCGATGGCGGTTATGATATCGTTTAGTACCTTGAGCGTGGCTGAGGTGCACCCGTGACCGGCTCGGAAGCCAGATTGCACAGCGGAGAAGGTACGGTGGGATTCGAGATGGTCAGTGACCTGTTTGTTGACTTGGCTTTCGAAGACCTTAGATAGGCAGGGCAGGATGGATATAGGTCTGTAACAGTTCGAACCCAATGATCTCCATAGAGGGGAACACATCCATGCTCCATAAAGTCTTAGCTTTCAGGAATGGGGTTATATTAGCCAATAGCCAAACTGGTTTCCATGCTACATTCAAATTCAAAATGCCAACATTTTCTGTTGACCACAGTGTTTGATTCTATCTGTTCTCCTCCACGTTTCCTGGTTGGCAAAGTACCAGGATGTTGTCTCTGGTTTTGAATCTGAATTTAGAGAACTGAATTTGAAAACTGAATCAGAATTCATCTGAGAAGTTGAATATATGAAACCCTGATCCACTTGAAATGATGGTTTGCAATCTTGATACACGGACAAGGAAAGCAATATCTACTATATTGAAACTGAATTTATAATTATTGAACTTGAATATTCAAATACATTGAATTTTAAAACTGAATGCAATATTAATTAAATTCTGTTTTTAAACATTAAATATGTTTGATGATAATAATTTGATGAATTCAATGATTCAATTTGTACATTACAAATTCTAAAAGATGAAATTAAATTTCAACATCTTAATACAAATTCAAAATTGTGGAATTCAAATACAATTTCTATTGGCACTGAAATGGCTCCATTCAGGGAGCTAAGCACAGGTGTTACGCCCATTGAATATGAAGGGGGCTCGTGCCATATGTTGGATAGAAATATACCCATCACTTTCTTCGACACAGGTGTTACGCCCATTGAATATGAAGGGGGCTCATGCCATATGTTGGATAGAAATATACCCATCACTTTCTTCGACACAGAAGTGAACAGATATTACATTTGGCTGTAAGTGCCTCCTTGAAACAAATTAGATGCACAATGCTTCTGCCTGGGAGACGAAAGGGGAAGGAGAAGCTGAGCTGTGAGGCCTACAGCAGGTTGTCAAAGATGAAGAGCCTGGTACTGTTAATATGGACTCTACAGGAGGTTGTCAAAGATGAAGAGCCTGGTACTGTTAATATGGACTCTACAGCAGGTTGTCAAAGATGAAGAGCCTGGTACTGTTAATATGGACTCTACAGCAGGTTGTCAAAGATGAAGAGCCTGGTACTGTTAATATGGACTCTACAGCAGGTTGTCAAAGATGAAGAGCCTGGTACTGTTAATATGGACTCTACAGCAGGTTGTCAAAGATGAAGAGCCTGGTACTGTTAATATGGACTCTACAGCAGGTTGTCAAAGATGAAGAGGTTGTCAAAGATGAAGAGCCTGGTACTGTTAATATGGACTCTACAGCAGGTTGTCAAAGATGAAGAGCCTGGTACTGTTAATATGGACTCTACAGCAGGTTGTCAAAGATGAAGAGCCTGGTACTGTTAATATGGACTCTACAGGAGGTTGTCAAAGATGAAGAGCCTGGTACTGTTAATATGGACTCTACAGCAGGTTGTCAAAGATGAAGAGCCTGGTACTGTTAATATGGACTTTACAACAGGTTGTCAAAGATGAAGAGCCTGGTACTGTTAATATGGACTCTACAGCAGGTTGTCAAAGATGAAGAGCCTGGTACTGTTAATATGGACTCTACAGGAGGTTGTCAAAGATGAAGAGCCTGGTACTGTTAATATGGACTCTACAGCAGGTTGTCAAAGATGAAGAGCCTGGTACTGTTAATATGGACTCTACAGCAGGTTGTCAAAGATGAAGAGCCTGGTACTGTTAATATGGACTCTACAGCAGGTTGTCAAAGATGAAGAGCCTGGTACTGTTAATATGGACTCTACAGCAGGTTGTCAAAGATGAAGAGCCTGGTACTGTTAATATGGACTCTACAGCAGGTTGTCAAAGATGAAGAGCCTGGTACTGTTAATATGGACTCTACAGCAAAATATACATCAAAGATATGTGTGTAGTGGATGGCTAAGATACAGTAGCATCGACCTGTTGGAGCAGCATCGATACTGCCTTCCCCAGACCTGTTGGAGTAACATCAATACTGCCTTCCCCAGACCTGTTGGAGTAACATCAATACTGCCTTCCCCAGACCTGTTGGAGTAACATCAATACTGCCTTCCCCAGACCTGTTGGAGTAACATCAATACTGCCTTCCCCAGACCTGTTGGAGTAGCATCAATACTGCCTTCCCCAGACCTGTTGGAGCAGCATCAATACTGCCTTCCCCAGACCTGTTGGAGCAGCATCGATACTGCCTTCCCCAGACCTGTTGGAGCAGCATCAATACTGCCTTCCCCAAACCTGTTGGAGTAGCATCAATACTGCCTTCCCCAGACCTGTTGGAGTAGCATCAATACTGCCTTCCCAATACTGCCTTCCCCAGACCTGTTGGAGTAGCATCAATACTGCCTTCCCCAGACCTGTTGGAGTAGCATCAATACTGCCTTCCCCAGACCTGTTGGAGTAGCATCAATACTGCCTTCCCCAAACCTGTTGGAGTAGCATCAATACTGCCTTCCCCAAACCTGTTGGAGTAGCATCAATACTGCCTTCCCCAAACCTGTTGGAGTAGCATCAATACTGCCTTCCCCAAACCTGTTGGAGTAGCATCAATACTGCCTTCCCCAAACCTGTTGGAGTAGCATCGCTACTGCCTTCCCCAAACCTGTTGGAGCAGCATCAATACTGCCTTCCCCAGACCTGTTGGAGTAGCATCGCTACTGCCTTCCTCAGACTTGTTGGAGTAGCATCGCTACTGCCTTCCCCAGACCTGTTGGAGCAGCATCAATATACTGCCTTCCCCAGACCTGTTGGAGCAGCATCAATATACTGCCTTCCCCAGACCTGTTAGAGTAGCATCAATACTGCCTTCCCCAGACCTGTTGGAGACCTGCAAGTCCTTTTATCCAGGTGCAATAGGGGCGGTCCTCGTCTCCCAGTGGTCCTCAGGCGAGGGTGTATTCCCTGTGCACACAGTTTAACTCTCCAGAGAACATCCATTCTAGGTAAAGAGAAACCTTCCCTATAGTCCCTAATTGAGCCAGAATAACAGAACAGTTCCCTGTGCACACAGTTTACACATTGTTTCAGCTCTCTAAAGTGTTCTAGCGTGTCATTGGAGACTGTCAGTTCCACAGAGGGCTCCTTGGTAGAGCCAGAATAACAGAACAATAGCCTGCAGGGAGGCCTGTGTGCTGTTTATCCGCTGTCTGTGTGACTGAAGAGGATCATGACACAGAGGTCCACACGTACTGCAGCTCAGCTGAGACTCTTTGGTTTAATTACGAGAACACTGGCTGGGAAGGAACTTTCTGTTAAAGGGTCAGACTGCAGTTGGAACAATAACCAAGCGGTACCCAGCCACTTGGCCATTTGGTTAACAGGTGAGGGATGGGGATAGAGAAATATAGCCACTCTCAAATTCACAGACAGAGCTATGGGTACAAGGACTGACCATCCATGATATCAACATTATAGTTTTAACCGTGTTTTGAGGCTATACAGTGTTTTGTTTACATTTACTTTGTTTACAAACATTGTATTAAAAACAGGTTATATTTTGGGTTCTGATGGGGTATGACAGCTGAACTAAGCTCATGAGGAATTTATACATTTTATTCTGCAGGAATCAATGGCTAAATATCATTCATTTAACAGCTCAAAAAAGGGAGGGATCAACTCCGGGTTGGTCCTTTAAAGGTCCAATGCAGCCCTTTTTATCTCAATATCAAATCCTTTCTGAGTAACAATTAACTACCTTCCTGTGATAGTTTTACATTAATATTGGTCATGCATTTACAAAATTTGCTTTTAGCAACAACAACAAAGAATTCATTTTTCTTGGACTGTCTGGGAGTCTGAATAGAAAATAACACTAATACATCTTTTCACACTTTTACAGTGTTCGTTTAATCAGCTGGTGTACAATATGATACAAAAAAACACAGAAAAAGCTGAATTTTGACTGCTCTGGGCCTTTAAAGCATGGACTAAGGTGCTACACCATGATGTTAAAGGGGACTATATATATACAGATATATTTGACATGAAAACATTGGCAAATGGAAGCATACTTAGTGATGCTTAATTCCTTAGTTGTGGGTCAGTTCCCCACTATAAGGTTAAACTAGGACTTTGGAGATTAACATATACGCAATCATCTAAATGAGATTTTACTACGGACATTTGCTGGATAATTTATGCATGACGTTGATTATTCATGACGGTTTACTTCTAACTGCCACACTGTATGTCTATTAGTGACAGACCATGGTTGCCCACCTGTCCAATTTAACCCTTAGTAATAATGTATTATGTATATACTAGATCAATTCATAAATACATTCATTAATAAGTGTCTGTTTATCTTTGAATCGCTTTTTTCCCCCACTTTTTATTCATCTTTTTTTTGTATTTTTTATCTCCATCAGTGTTGTTTAATCTGACCTCTGACCTCTGACCTCTGACCTCTGCGGTGTGTAAGGTAAACCATGGATGATCCTCTCACTCTATATTCATCACTCAACACCACCAGCCTCCCCACTGCTCTCTACAGTACTGTTACTGACCTCGTGACCAACGCTACGGTCAAACCCTTCAGTGTGTTTCATGGGTGCGAGGAGAATGTGTCAGGGATCCTCTTCGACCTGTCTGTTCAGACCTTCAACGTGTTCCTGGGACTCCCCGCTAACATCTTAGGTAGGTAGCCCCAGAGGTTACAGAGGTAAGAGCAGTCCACCAGTAGCCGTAAGGTTGCTGATTCCAATCCCAGGAACTATCTTGTACCATTGTGTCTTTCCAGGGTATTGACCCTTGACCCTATACTCCTTCCAGTGTGCTTATATTTACATAACTCCAGAGTATTGACCCCTGACCCTATACTCCTTCCAGTGTGCTTATATTTACATAACTCCAGGGTATTGACCCCTGACCATATACTCCTTCCAGTGTGCTTATATTTACATAACTCCAGAGTATTGACCCCTGACCCTATACTCCTTCCAGTGTGCTTATATTTACATAACTCCAGAGTATTGACCCCTGACCCTATATTCCTTCCAGTGTGCTTATATTTACATATCTCCAGGGTATTGACCCCTGCTGACCCTATACTCCTTCCAGTGTGTTTATATTTACATAACTCCAGGGTATTGACCCCTGACCCTATACTCCTTCCAGTGTGTTTATATTTTGGGTGTCGGGAGCAGAGAAAAACATAATAATATCTGTCTCTGACGGACTATGAAACTAGCTAATAACATTGTTGTCTTGCCTTGTGGTAGTCATGGTGATTCTGTTCCGTAACCGTAAGGAGCCGTCCTCCTCAGACATCTTCCTGGGCTGTCTGGCCTTCATGGACACTTACTTTGGCATCATGGTCCCCTTCAGCTATCTGAACATCTACTACTGGCACAGCAAGGATGTCTGGTCCGCTCTCATGTTCTCCTTCCAGTCAAGGTGCAGGGCTATTTAGGATAACCCTATTCTCCTTCCAGTGTGCTTATATTTACATAGCATACTACTTTTGACCAGAACCCTATGGACACCCCTATGGACACCCTTATGGACACCTCCATAGAAACCACTATGGACCCTATACTCCTTCCAGTGTGACACTTATATGGACACTCCCCTATGGACTGACCCTATGGACACCTCTTCCATGGATATTTACATAGACACCCTATGGACACCACTATGGACACCTCTATGGACACCCCTATGTACACCACTATAGACACCCCTAGGACACCACTATGGACACCAATATTGGACACCCTTATGGACACCAATATGGGCACCCCATTGACATCCTTATAAACACCCCTATAGACATCTTCCTGGACACCCCTATTGACACCAATATGGACACCCTATAGACACCCCTTGGACACCCCATGGACACCCTTTTGGACACCCCTATAGACACCACTAGCAAGGACATCCCTCTGGACACCTCTATAGTTGGACACCCAAGGTGCAGGGCTATAGGACACCCCTAGTGATAGACACCCAGATGGACTTATGGACATTTGGACACCCTTATGGACACCCCTATAGACACCCCTATGGACACCCTATGGACCTATGGACACCCTATGGACACCCTATGGACACCCTATGGACACCCCTATGGACACCACTATGGACACCTCTATGGACACCCTATGGACACCACTATAGACACCCTATGGACACCCCTATGGACACCAATATGGACACCCTTATGGACACCAATATGGGCACCCATTGACATCCTTATAGCCACCCCTATAGACACCCCTATGGACACCCTATTGACACCAATATGGACACCCTATGGACACCCTATGGACACCCCTATTGACACCAATATGGACACCCTATAGACACCCTATGGACACCCCTATGGACACCCCTATGGACACCACTATGGACACTTCTATGGACACCCCTATGGACACCCTATGGACACCTCTATGGACACCCCTATGGACACCACTAGGGACACCCCTATGGACACCCCTATGGACACCAATATGGACACCCTTATGGACATATTTATGGACACCCCATTGACATCCTTATAGCCACCCCTATAGACACCCCTATGGACACCCCTATTGACACCTTATGGACACCCATATGGACACCCCTATGGACACCCCTATTGGACACCAATATGGACACCCCTATAGACACCCCTATGGACACCCCTATGGACACCCTTTTGGACACCTTATGGACACCCCTATGGACACCCCTATTGATCATCCCTATGGACACCCCTATAGACACCCCTATGGACACCCCTATGACACCCCTATGGACACCCAGATGGACACCACATTATGGACACCCCTATAGACACCCCTATGGACACCCCTATAGACACCCCTATGGACACCATTATGACACCAATATGGACACCCCTATGGACACCCCCATTGACATCCTTATGGACACCCCTATAGACACCCCTATGGACACCCCTATGGACACCACTATAGACACCCCTATGGACACCCCTATGGACACCAATATGGACACCCACTTATGGACACCCTTATGGACACACCAAGGACATCCTTATAGACACCCCTATAGACACCCCTATGGACACCCCTATGGACACCCTATGGACACCCCTATGGACACCCCTATGGACACCCCCATTGACATCCTTATAGACACCCCTATGGACACCACTATGGACACCCCTATGGACACCCTTATGGACACCCTTATGGACACCCCTATAGACACACCTATGGACACCCATATGGACACCCCCATGGACATCATTATGGACACCCCTATGGACACCCCTATAGACACCCCATTGACACCCCTTATGGACACCCCTATGGACACCCCTATAGACACCCCTATGGACACCCATATGGACACCCCTATGGACACCATTATGTACATTTATAGACACCCCTATGGACACCCCTATGGACATCCTTATAGACACCCCTATGGACACCCCTATAGACACCCCTATGGACTTTTATGAACACCCCTATGGACACCTTATGTACACCACTATAGACACCCCTATGGACACCAATATGGACACCTTTATGGACACCAATATGGGCACCCCCATTGACATCCTTACAGCCACCCCTATAGACACCCCTTTGGACGACCCTATTGACACCAATATGGACACCCCTATAGACACCTCTATGGACACCCCTATGGACACCCCCATGGACACCCCTATAGACACCACTATGGACACCCCTATGGACACCAATATAGACACCCCTATGGACACCCTTATGGACACCCCTATGGACACCCTATGGACACCCTTATGGACACCCCTATGGACACCCCTATGGACACCCCCATTGACATCCTTATAGACACCCCTATGGACACCCATATAGACACCCCCATGGACACCCCTATGGACACCCCTATGTACACCAATATAGACACCCCTATGGACACCCTTATGGACACCCTTTGGACACCCCTATAGACACCCTTATAGACACCCCTATGGACACCAATTTGGACACCCCTATGGACACCCCTATGGACACCCCTATAGACACCCCTATGGACACCCTTATGGACACCATTATGGACACCAATATGGACACCCCTATGGACACCCCCATTGACATCCTTATAGACACCCCTATAGACACCCCTATGGACACCCCTATGGACACCCCTATGGACCCCTATGGACACCCCTATGGACACACTTATGGACACCAATATGGGCACCCCCATTGACATCCTTATAGCCACCCCTATGGACACCCCTATTGACACCAATATGGACACCCCTATAGACACCCCTATGGACACCCGTATGGACACCCCCATGGACACCCCTATGGACACCCCTATAGACACCACTATGGGCACCCCTATAGACACCCCTATGTACACCAATATAGACACCCCTATGGACACCCTTATGGACACCCCTATAGACACCCCTATGGACACCCATATGGACACCCCTATGGACACCCTAATATACTCCCCTATGGACACCACTATGGACACCCTTATGGACACCCTTATGGACACCCCCATTGGCATCCTTATAGACACCCCTATGGACACCAATATGGACACCCCCATGGACACCCCTATAGACACCCCTATAGACACCCCCTATGGACACCCCTATGGACACCCTTATAGACACCCCCATGGACACCAATATGGGCCCTGGTCAAAAGAAGTACATTATGTAGGGAACATATGTTGTAGAGGTTACATCCAAAATGACACTCAATTCCCTACATAGTGCTCGTTGGGCTCTGGTCAAATGTAGTGCACTATATAGGGAATAGGGGGCCACTATCTTGTACGTAACATCTCATCTGTGACGTTTGACAATAAGTAAACTTGTTTTTCTCCACCTCCTCCTCCTCCTCTTCTTCCTCCTCCTCCTCCTCCTCCACTTCCTTCTCCTCCTTCCTATTCTCCTCCTCCTCCACCTCCTTCTCCTCCTTCCTATTCTCCTCCTCCTCCTCCTTCTCCTCCTCCTCCTCCTTCTCCTCCTCCTCCTCCTCCTCCTTTTTCTCCACTTTCTTCTCGTCCAGGACACCAGCGGTCCTCTGTTCCTGTCCTGTATCTGTTTGGATCGGTTCGTGGCGGTCCTCTTCCCTCTATCTTACGGCCAGCTGAAGGACACCAAGTACAGGGTGTCTCTCTCGGCGGTGGTCCTGGGGCTCACCTTCACCTACGCCTCCGCCAAGACCATCGGGGGCCTGCACAACTTCGAGAAGGTCAATCCATAGATCAATCAATCACTCAATCAATAGATGAATCAATCAATTTGATTGATTCTGCTCCCCTCAGGTCTTCACGGGGACGATCCTGGCAACGTTTGGTTGGATGGTGTTGTGTAACGGGGCCATCCTGGTGGCCCTGAAGAGGTCCAGTGGCTCTGGGAAGGACGACATGCACCCCATGAAGAAGAAGGCCTTCAAGATGGTGATGTCGGTCCTGTCCATCATCGTGTTCAACTACTTGCCTCCGGTGGCTCTGTTCCCTTTTGAGGTGATGACCTGGGTGGGGGCATTGTCCATCGAAATAGAATAGATAGAATCACAGACCCATTGACTTCTCCCATTGACCCATTGACTTGACTCCTATTGACTCATTGACCCATTGTTTTGACTCACATTGACTCCCATTGAATCACAGACCCATTGACTTGACTCTCATTGACTCATTGACCCATTGACTTGACTCCCATTGACTCATTGACCCATTGACTTGACTCCTATTGACTCATTGACCCATTGACTTGACTCACATTGTCCCATTGACTCATTGACCTATTGACTTGACTCCCATTGACTCATTGACCCATTGACTTGACTCACATTGACTCATTGACTCATTGACCCATTGACTTGACTCCTATTGACTCATTGACCCATTGACTTGACTCCTATTGACTCATTGACCCATTGACTTGACTCCTATTGACTCATTGACCCATTGACTTGACTCATTGACCCATTGACCCATTGATTGACTCTCATTGACTCATTGACCTATTGACTTGACTCCTATTGACTCATTGACCCATTGACTTGACTCCTATTGACTCATTGACCCATTGACTTGACTCCTATTGGCTCATTGACCCATTGACTTGACTCCCTTTGAATCACAGATCCCTTGACTTGACTGTCATTGACTCATTGATTTGACTCCCATTGACTCATTGACCCATTGACTTGAATGAGGACTCCCGTTCTAGTGATTCTATTTCTATGGTTGTCCTTAATGATGTTGCCTGATGTATAAAGACACATTCCTAGATGGCTTGTCTACAGGTCTGAACAGTTCTAGTAACTTTCCCCCCAAATCCCACGTTTGCTAGAAATCCTGGTTGAAAGATTCCCAGAATAGGAAGGGAATCAACAGGAAACCCAGAATACTCGCAAACAAGGATTTCTGGAAAAACCTGTGAATGTTGGGAAAGTCACCAGAGCGTTGCAACCCTACCGTAGCACTGTCCTCTGTGATGTTGCCATATGAACAAAGATACAATCCTGTTGTATTTGTTTGCACGGCAGTTGAGTGTTCTGATGTCCCCTTCCAGGACCACTACCCTCCGGATACGTTCCGCTGCCTGGTGCAGCCGGTGGGGTACGCCTTCGTTAACATCAGCAGTAGTATCCAGCCCATCATCTACCTCTCTAGACTGGAGAAGATCCCGTTCCTCCCTGAGGCCTGGAACAAGTGGGGCTCCTCCTCCTCCAAGGTGAAGGACAAGGAGGTGAAGGTGGAGACCATCTCGCCTGCCTGAATGATGAACGGGCATCAACGTTTCTTGTGAAATTAAGTGATAGGTTCTCAAAACACAGTTGTTATAAATGTATCAACTGGACGATGGAATAAATAATAAAAGGAATAATAAATAATAAAATGAATGGCCAGGAAACAATGGATGACAGTAATGTGCTTACATTCCACATAGCTAATGTATTTCCTGTATATGGTATAGGTTAAGGAGCAACAACAAAATCTCAAACAAATCTCTCTCTCACTTCCTGGAACTATTACGTTAGGACTGAGACGACATCGTGTGTACAACATAAGAACTACATGTCACACCTGTAAAATACTCAGAATCGTGAATTCTTTGTGAATTGTGAATCATTTGGAGAGAAATAAATACGTAATAAAGCTCTTATAAACAGTTATTTTTTGTTTTCCAGTTTTCTTAGAAATGTATAATGATTATATGTTATGATGGAGAGAAGAACCAGATGATGTCTATCGTTAGTCTGTTATGATGGAGAGAAGAACCAGATGATGTCTATCGTTAGTCTGTTATGATGGAGAGGAGAACCAGATGATGTCTATCGTTAGTCTGTTATGATGGAGAGGAGAACCAGATGATGTCTATCGTTAGTCTGTTATGATGGAGAGGAGAACCAGATGATGTCTATCGTTAGTCTGTTATGATGGAGAGGAGAACCAGATGATGTTTAGTCTGTTATGATGGAGAGGAGAACCAGATCATTAGTCTGTTATGATGGAGAGGAGAACCAGATGATGTTTAGTCTGTATGATGGAGAGGAGAACCAGATCATTAGTCTGTTATGATGGAGAGGAGAACCAGATCATTAGTCTGTTATGATGGAGAGGAGAACCAGATCATACGTCTGTTATGATGGAGAGGAGAACCAGATCATTAGTCTGTTATGATGGAGAGGAGAACCAGATCATTAGTCTGTTATGATGGAGAGGAGAACCAGATCATTAGTCTGTTACGATGGAGAGGAGAACCAGATCATTAGTCTGTTATGATGGAGAGGAGAACCAGATGATGTTTAGTCTGTTATGATGGAGAGGAGAACCAGATCATTAGTCTGTTATGATGGAGAGGAGAACCAGATCATTAGTCTGTTATGATGGAGAGGAGAACCAGATCATACGTCTGTTATGATGGAGAGGAGAACCAGATCATTAGTCTGTTATGATGGAGAGGAGAACCAGATCATTAGTCTGTTATGATGGAGAGGAGAACCAGATCATACGTCTGTTATGATGGAGAGGAGAACCAGATCATTAGTCTGTTATGATGGAGAGGAGAACCAGATGATGTCACAGATGTGTCTAGTGTTATGGTGATGTAATTAAAGACTGACACAAGCTGTTGTGCGGCTGCTTGTTCACACAAGCATTTAGAGGTACTACGTATAAACCCAGAATTACTACCAGGGTTGGGGTCAATTCAGAAAATTCAAGACTGCAACAAGAATAGTCCACATTGAAAATATATGACATTGTTGAATTGAAATGTACATTCACCTAAGTGAATACTAAGTCGGCTGGTATTGAAGTCAAAAACAGACATAGTAGAAATATATAGAAGGAAACTCCAGGTACACGGATGTATTTGAGGTTAATCCTTTATTAAAAACAGTAAAAGAAAGTTCGGAGGCCACACATAATGATGCAATCTAGTTCAATTACAGGACTACATGTCAGTCAGTTTGGTAAAGCGTGTGCATTTAACAATATAAACAATACACCTCGGACACATTTAGCCGGCTACGGTCTTATTAATGTTAGATGACCTCCTGTTGTACACATCTCCTTGACTTGTGTCCCAAAACACTCTCTTTCTTTCCCTGAAGTGTGCACTCGTTCACTACTCCATACAAATGTAAAATACATGGATATGTGTTGGCACGGGCTGGACTCTAGAGGGAGTTCCATATTCCAGTCATGTCCTCTGAAATCCATAAAGGAAAGTGAACGAGTGCACACTTCGGGAGAACGGAGAGATTATTGGGACGCAGGCCATATATCCCACCACACAGGTATCGTTAGCATACAACCTATTCTTTTAAACAAGACAGTATAACTCATGTTTTTCTCTACATTCCTGAAACCAAACATTTGATTCCATAGTTGGATGTTGAACGACAGGTTGTCAGAACCAGAACCATGCAGTGATAGTATGGTACCGATGATGTTTCCAGTTGAGATACACTGCTTTGCGTTGTGTCTCAATTACTCGTCATTGGCTTCCTTCCTCGTCTCCTTTCCTTCATTAGCACTGAGGAAGTATCAGGTGTTTTGAGTTGATAGACACCGGCTGGGTCTCAATACTCTTTCATTACTTCCTTTCCTTGTCTCCTCCCCTCATTTCCTTTTCTTCGGGACCTCTAACAGGTGAAAGGATTGGATGGCTTTCCACCATATTGCTTGTTTTACCTACAGTATCACTTCTTTCCATATCACTGATCATGAAGGAAAAGGACACAAGGAAAGGACACAAGGAAAGGGAGCTAGTTACGACTATCGAGACACAGCCACTGCTAAAAGGCCATTGTTGTTGTCTTTTCCATTCTTTTTTTATTGTCTTGGTGACATAACCTCAATCTCAGAGAACAAGCCAACAAACTGTGGGTTATGGAACGGAACTTCCACACAGCTGTCGCTATGGAGACGCAGTTCTAACAGAAGTCACGGAACATATGTGATATGACAGCGTAGTAAGTATTCACAGAACTCAACAGTAAGGAAGAAAGGAATCCTCATAGACAACGCCTTGAACGAGCTTCAACTGACACAGACATACTATAGTAAGCTCTGGCTTGGTCCAGCGGATTTGTTTGTGTGTGTGTGTGTGTGTGTGTGTGTGTGTGTGTGTGTGTGTGTGTGTGTGTGTGTGCGTCAGTCAGAAGATGTGGAGAAGGACATCAAAGGAGAGTGCAATATTTCTTTCAGCTTAAAGATTTACAAGGTTTTATAATAACAGCAAAAGCAGACGTCTCGGCGTCGCCATGACAGCTCGTGCAGGTCCTAAAGCTTCTTCCTCTACCTCGGTATCCGTAACAGAAAATGGGCTTTTCCAGTACAAAATCATCTTCAAAACAGACAGACAGTTCATCAGAGCACTTCAGTATAAGGGACAATCCGTTTCTGTACACAGGGTCATCACCATGGTGACACGATGTCATCAGGATGAGACGCTTTGGATCAGGGCACATCGTCCACGTTATCCTCTCTCTCTCTCTCTCTGAAGTATACACATACAGGGCACTTACTGTAGCCATGGCGATACAGCTATAGAGAAAGCTAGGGCTAGGTTCCAATACCCTAGCCTGGCTTCCTCTCCTCACCTCTGGGAACTGTTGTGAGCAAAAATACACATTTCTGTCCTCTCTCAGATAATGAACACAAACGTCGTCATCTCTCTTCGTGTCCTTGAGGACCGCTGATCCCCAAAATAAACGGATGGAAATGGAACCAATTTGACGAGCAGCCAATGTCATACTGGCATATTGAGCGTAACTATCCGGTCTCTCCAGATTTCAGTGGTCAGGAAGGATACAAGGAAATAGGATACAAGGAAATAGGACATGAGAGAATTCATCTTTTACAGAGTATTGGAACTCAGGGATAGAAAGGTTCAGTGCATCATCATCATCATCATAGCTCATGCTGTATGTCTGTACACCTACACACCCAACGGTAGCGCCTTGGCTTTGTAGTGCTGTCTAATCGGCTACGGCAAGCTCTTTGGAACAAACTGAACTGCATCTACAAGTCTCTGCCATTTCCAGTCACTCCCAGTTGAGAATCTCCCCTTCATTCACATTCTGATAAATGCTAAATATCAACAGAGAAACGTAAGTACACACACAGCTGTATTAGAAAACAGATAAACTAGAACATTTTGCGGTTAATCGGTAAAGCAATCCCAGAACATTGACTGAAGCCTCAACTAATGACAGTAGTTCATTTTCAAAGAGTTGTAAGTGATTTTTTTTTACGCACACTGGATAGCATCCTACATACAGTCTGTCTGGTTGTCTCTCTCAATCTGTCTGTCTGTCTTTTAAAGGGTCGTTGGTAGTTTTTAGGTAAACGTAGTCAGCCAAGCACAGTGTTCTTCTGAGCCTAGTCCCCAGCCACGTTGTTCTTTTCACGTCCTCGTAACGTTCTCTAAAACACTCTCTGTGACGTTCTCTGAACGTTCTCTACTGGCGGCGCTCGTCTTTGGCTGGATCTTCTGTAGGAGATGTCTGAGCCGCCGAGCTATGAGGGAAGGAGGAGAGAGGGAGGGAAGGAGGAGAGAGGGAGAGAAGGAGGAGAGAAGGAGAGAAGGAGGAGAGGTGAGGGAAGAGAGGAGAGAGGGAGAGAAGGAGGAGAGAGGGAGAGAAGGAGGAGAGAGGGAGAGAAGGAGGAGAGGTGAATGAAGAGAGGAAGATAAGGAAGAGAGGAGAGGGAAGGAGGAGAGAGGGAGAGAAGGAGGTGAGAGGGAGAGAAGGAGGAGAGGTGAGTGAAGAGAGGAAGATAAGGAAGAGAGGAGAGGGAAGGAGGAGAGAGGGAGAGAAGGAGGAGAGAAGGAGAGAAGGAGGAGAGGTGAGGGAAGAGAGGAGAGAGGGAGAGAAGGAGGAGAGAGGGAGAGAAGGAGGAGAGGTGAGGGAAGAGAGGAAGATAAGGAAGAGAGGAGAGGGAAGGAGGAGAGAGGAGAGGGAAGACTATGCCTATCAAATACTCAGAGGCCATATTCCATCTAGATACAGATGGGTTGTGAGTGGAAGTAAGTGCTGCTCATACATACTCACTGTGTTGCCCGGTTAGGGTCCATGGCTGGGTCAGGTGGTTCACCCACCTCTGAGTCACTGAGAGGGGCTGTATCATCGGTGCTGCTCAGGGATCTGACCCCCTCCACCAGCTCCCTGGCCTCTGCAGCTAACTGGCAGGCTGGGTCTGGGATGGGAGAGGGGGTCTCTGGACTGTCTGTGGCTGGAGAGGTCCTGCTACTCCTGTTAGTACAAGGAAGCACACATACACACACACACACACACCCCCTCCGGTCAGATCAACAGACTGTCAGAATGAACAAACATTTGAAGAATTGTCATAAAGGAGTTACATCTAGAAGATAAGCACTTACCCATTTTCCATTCCAAACAAGCTGGGGGTGGTGAGCACTTTGTGAACATTCTGAGAAATAAACACATTCAGCCAGTCAGTTAGCCAGTCAGTTAGCCAGTCAGTTAGCCAGCCAGTCAGTCAGCCAGTTAACCAGTCAGTCAGTTAGCCAGCCAGTCAGTCAGCCAGTTAACCAGTCAGTCAGTTAGCCAGCCAGTCAGTCAGCCAGTTAACCAGCCAGTCAGTTAGCCAGTCAGTCAGCCAGTTAACCAGTCAGTCAGTTAGCCAGTCAGTCAGCCAGTTAACCAGTCAGTCAGTTAGCCAGCCAGTCAGCCAGTTAACCAGCCAGCCAGTTCAGTCACCAGTTAACCCAGTCAGTTAGCCAGCCAGTCAGTCAGCCAGTTAACCAGCCAGCCAGCCAGTCAGTCAGCCAGCCAGTTAACCAGCCCAGTCAGTTAACCAGCCAGTTAGCCAGCCAGTCAGTCAGCCAGTTAACCAGCCAGTCAGTTAGCCAGTCAGTTAGCCAGCCAGTCAGTCAGCCAGTTAACCAGCCAGTCAGTTAGCAGTTAGCCAGCCAGTCAGTCAGCCAGTTAACCAGCCAGTCAGTTAGCCAGTTGGACAGCCAGCCAGTCAGCCAGTCAGTTAGTTGTCAGTCAGCCAGTTAGCCAGTCAGTTAGTAGTCAGCCAGTCAGTTAACCAGCCAGTCAGTCAGCCAGTTAGCCAGTCAGTTAGTCAGTCAGCCAGTCAGTTAACCAGCCAGTCAGTCAGCCAGTTAACCAGCCAGTCAGTTAACCAGCCAGTCAGTCAGCCAGTTAACCAGTCAGCCAGTCAGCCAGCCAGTCAGTCAGTCAGTTAACCAGCCAGTCAGTCAGCCAGTTAACCAGCCAGTCAGTTAAGCCAGCCAGTCAGTCAGCCAGTTAACCAGCCAGTCAGTTAGCCAGTTAGCCAGCCAGTCAGTCAGCCAGTTAACCAGCCAGTCAGTTAGCCAGTTGGACAGCCAGCCAGTCAGTCAGCCAGTCAGTTAGCCAGCCCGTCAGTCAGCCAGTTAGCCAGTCAGTTAGTCAGTCAGCCAGTCAGTTAACCAGCCAGTCAGTCAGCCAGTTAGCCAGTCAGTTAGTCAGTCAGCCAGTCAGTTAACCAGCCAGTCAGTCAGCCAGTTAACCAGCCAGTCAGTCAGCCAGTCGGACAGCCAGCCAGTCAGTCAGCCAGTCAGTTAGCCAGCCCGTCAGTCAGCCAGTTAGCCAGTCAGTTAGTCAGTCAGCCAGTTAGCCAGTCAGTCAGCAGTCAGAGTTAGCCAGTCAGTTAGTCAGTCAGCCAGTCAGTTAACCAGCCAGTCAGTCAGCCAGTTAACCAGCCAGTCAGTCAGCCAGTTAGCCAGCCAGTCAGTCAGCGAGTTAGCCAGCCAGTCAGTTAGCCAGTCAGCACAGAAATCCACATACATAAAACTAGAAAGTATTTTTGAACCACTAGGTGGCAGTACAGGTTCAGAACATAACAGAGCATGCCCAGAGAGGTGTCAGCTAGGACTCACAGGTAGGTGTGTTACAGAACCTGTGTGACTGTGTTTACATTTGAGAGGTGGACAGGTGAGTGTTGTTGTAAAGGTGTGTTACTGTGTTACAGGTGTAATGTTACCTGTGTGAAGCCCAGGAGTTAGTTGTATGAGAGGTGGACAGGTAAGGGTTGTTGTAAAGGTGTGTTACTGTGTTACAGGTGTAATGTTACCTGTGTGAAGCCCAGGAGTTAGTTGTATGAGAGGTGGACAGGTGAGGGTTGTTGTAAAGGTGTGTTACTGTGTTACAGGTGTAATGTTACCTGTGTGAAGCCCAGGAGTTAGTTGTATGAGAGGTGGACAGGTAAGGGTTGTTGTAAAGGTGTGTTACTGTGTTACAGGTGTAATGTTACCTGTGTGAAGCCCAGGAGTTAGTTGTATGAGAGGTGGACAGGTGAGTGTTGTTGTAAAGGTGTGTTACTGTGTTACAGGTGTAATGTTACCTGTGTGAAGCCCAGGAGTTAGTTGTATGAGAGGTGGACAGGTGAGGGTTGTTGTAAAGGTGTGTTGGGGGTGAGTCACAGGTGTGTTACAGGTGTAGTGTACCTGTGCGAATCCCAGTAGTTTCTTGTTGGAGATCTCCAGGTGTCTTCTGCTCAGCTCAGACTTCCTCAGCTGACAGTCAATCATCGACAACTTCCTGTTTAACTCCATCACATCTTCCTGGAGTATAACACACAGAATCACTTCCTGTTTAACTCCATCACATCTTCCTGGAGTATAACACACAGAATCACTTCCTGTTTAACTCCATCACATCCTTCTGGAGTATAACACACAGAATCACTTCCTGTTTAACTCCATCACATCTTCCTGGAGTATAACACACAGAATCACTTCCTGTTTAACTCCATCACATCTTCCTGGAGTATAACACACAGAATCACTTCCTGTTTAACTCCATCACATCTTCCTGGAGTATAACACACAGAATCACTTCCTGTTTAACTCCATCACATCTTCCTGGAGTATAACACACAGAATCACTTCCTGTTTAACTCCATCACATCTTCCTGGAGTATAACACACAGAATCACTTCCTGTTTAACTCCATCACATCTTCCTGGAGTATAACACACAGAATCACTTCCTGTTTAACTCCATCACATCTTCCTGGAGTATAACACACAGAATCACTTCCTGTTTAACTCCATCACATCTTCCTGGAGTATAACACACAGAATCACTTCCTGTTTAACTCCATCACATCCTTCTGGGGTACAACACACACAATCACTTCCTGTTAAATTCCATCACATTTTCCTGGGGTACAACACACAGAATCACTTCCTGTTAAACTCCATCACATCCTCCTGACTAGTGTTGTCCTGCTGGGTCACAGTATTTTAGGGTAGAAAAGACTAGTGTTGTCCTGCTGGGTCACAGTATTTTAGGGTAGAAAAGACTAGTGTTGTCCTGCTGGGTCACAGTATTTTAGGGTATAAAAGACTAGTGTTGTCCTGCTGGGTCACAGTATTTTAGGGTATAAAAGACTAGTGTTGTCCTGCTGGGTCACAGTATTTTATGGTAGAAAAGACTAGTGTTGTCCTGCTGGGTCACAGTATTTTATGGTAGAAAAGACTAGTGTTGTCCTGCTGGGTCACAGTATTTTAGGGTAGAAAAGACTAGTGTTGTCCTGCTGGGTCACAGTATTTTATGGTAGAAAAGACTAGTGTTGTCCTGCTGGGTCACAGTATTTTATGGTAGAAAAGACTAGTGTTGTCCTGCTGGGTCACAGTATTTTAGGGTATAAAAGACTAGTGTTGTCCTGCTGGGTCACAGTATTTTAGGGTATAAAAGACTAGTGTTGTCCTGCTGGGTCACAGTATTTTAGGGTATAAAAGACTAGTGTTGTCCTGCTGGGTCACAGTATTTTAGGGTATAAAAGACTAGTGTTGTCCTGCTGGGTCACAGTATTTTAGGGTAGAAAAGACTAGTGTTGTCCTGCTGGGTCACAGTATTTTAGGGTAGAAAAGACTAGTGTTGTCCTGCTGGGTCACAGTATTTTATGGTAGAAAAGACTAGTGTTGTCCTGCTGGGTCACAAACAATTGTCTGGAGTGTTTCAGAAATGGAGAGGTCTGCTGCCCTCCACTGCAACCAACCTGCACATCTTTCTGACTGCTTTGTCATCACTTGTGTCTGCAGCCCACCCAGACGACTCTAGTCTTTTCTTCCATTAATTGGTTTTAAGTCTACCTTAGTAGCTTCCAGACCCTTCTGTTTCTTGCCCGCCAGTTGGTTCTTCAGGTCTTTGATCTCAGCCTCTAGCAGTGTAATGACCTCTTCATAGTCCTGCTCTGCACTGTTACTCTGTCTGTCTCTCTGCACTGCCTCCGCTACCTGCAGGGGTAGAAGAAGAAGATGATGAAGAAGATGATGAAGAAGATGAAGATGATGATGAAGAAGATGAAGAAGAAGATGAAGAAGAGAAGATGAAGAAGTACCCAAGGTCTAACAGAAATTCAACTTCCCATTTCCAACGGAAATTCAACTTGGGACACATACCAGCCGTACTGCAGACATTTACATGAGTACACAAACTGTACACAGAGAGACATGGAGCAGCTGTGGGGGTGAAGTCTCTTGTCTGGTTTAGGGGTTTATTAGTGGATAAATATTACCTGCACACGAGTCTTCAGGCGACTGTTCTCCTCCACCGTCGCACACGCTTTCTGATGGAGGGAGGGAGAGGGAATGAGGGAGGGAGGGATGGAGAGAGAGGGAGGGAATGAGGGAGGGAGGGAGGGATGGAGAGAGAGGGAGGGAATGAGGGAGGGAGGTAGGGATGGAGATAGAGGGAGGGAATGAGGGAGGTAGGGATGGAGAGAGGATGGGAGGGAGGGATGGGAGAGAGGGAGGGAGGGAGGGAGAGGGAGGGAGGGATGGAGAGAGGGAGGGAATGAGGGAGGTAGGGATGGAGAGAGAGGGAGGGAGGGATGAGAGAGGGAGAGAGGGAGGGAGGGATGGAGAGAGAGGGAGGGAGGGAGGGAGAGAGAGGGAGGGAGGGATGGAGAGAGAGGGAGGGAGGGATGGAGAGAGAGGGAGAATGAGGGATGGAGATAGATGGATGGGAATGAGGGAGGGAGGGATGGAGAGAGAGGAGGGAGGGATGGAGAGAGAGGGAGGGAGGGATGGAGAGAGAGGGAGGTAGGGATGGAGAGAGAGGGAGGGAGGGATGGAGAGAGAGGGAGGGAGGGATGGAGAGAGAGGGAGGGAATGAGTGAAGGAAAAAGAGCAAGAATGAGTGTGTTAATACAACTATGCCTGGCAAAGATAGCACAAGATAGGATAAGATACGATAGGATAAGATAGAATACGATAAGATACGATAGGATAAGATAGAATAAGATATGATAAGATACGACAAGATACGATAAGATAGGATATGATAGGATACGATGGGATACGGTGGGATACGGTGGGATACGGTGCGATACGATAAGGTGGGATACGGTGGGATACGGTGGGATATGGTGGGATATGGTGGGATACGGTGGGATATGATGGGATATGATGGGATACGGTGGGATACGGTGGGATACGGTGGGATAAGGTGGGATATGGTGGGATACGGTGGGATATGATGGGATACGGTGGGATATGATACGCTGGGATACGCTGGGATATGGTGGGATACGGTGGGATACGATGGGATATGGTGGGATACGGTGGGATATGATGGGGATATGATGGGATATGGTGGGATATGATGGGATATGGTGGGATACGGTGGGATATGGTGGGATACGGTGGGATACGGTGGGATACGGATATGGATACGATGGGATATGATGGGATATGATGGGATATGGTGGGATACGGTGGGATACGATACGGTGGGATACGGTGGGATATGGTGGGATACGGTGGGATATGGTGGGATGGATACGATGGGATACGATGGGATATGGTGGGATACGGTGGGATACGGTGGATATGGTGGGATACGGTGGGATATGGTGGGATACGATACGATGGGATACGGATGGGATATGGTGGGATACGGTGGGATATGGTGGGATACGGTGGGATACGATGGGATACGGTGGGATATGATGGGATATGGTGGGATACGATACGGTGGGATACGCTGGGATATGGTGGGATACGATACGCTGGGATACGCTGGGATATGGTGGGATACGATACGATGGGATATGGTGGGATACGGTGGGATATGATGGGATACGATACGATGGGATATGGTGGGATATGATGGGATATGGTGGGATACGGTGGGATATGGTGGGATACGGTGGGATATGGTGGGATACGATACGATGGGATATGGTGGGATATGATGGGATATGGTGGGATACGGTGGGATATGATGGGATACGATACGCTGGGATACGGTGGGATATGATGGGATATGGTGGGATACGATACGCTGGGATAAGCTGGGATATGGTGGGATACGGTGGGATATGATGGGATATGGTGGGATACGATACGATGGGATATGGTGGGATACGATACGATGGGATACGATGGGATATGATGGGATACGGTGGGATATGATGGGATACGATACGCTGGGATACGGTGGGATATGATGGGATATGGTGGGATACGATACGCTGGGATAAGCTGGGATATGGTGGGATATGATGGGATATGGTGGGATACGATGGGATACGCTGCGATACGGTGGGATACGCTGCAATAAGATGGGATATGGTGGGATACGCTGCGATACGGTGGGATACGCTGCGATAAGATGGGATATGGTGGGATACGGTGGGATAAGATGGAATTCGCTGCGATACAATGGGATATGGTGGGATACGCTGCAATAAGATGGGATATGGTGGGATACGCTGCGATACGGTGGGATACGCTGCGATAAGATGGGATATGGTGGGATACGCTGCTATAAGATGGGATATGGTGGGATAAACTGGAATACGCTGCGATACAATGGGATATGGTGGGATACGCTGCAATAAGATGGGATATGGTGGGATACGATACGCTGGGATACGCTGGGATATGGTGGGATACGATACGATGGGATATGGTGGGATACGGTGCGATACGATACGGTGGGATACGGTGGGATACGATGGGATACGGTACGATGGGATATGGTGGGATATGGTGGGATACGATACGGTGGGATACGATACGGTGGGATATGGTGGGATACGGTGGGATACGATACGGTGGGATACGGTGGGATGACGGATACGGGGATACGATACGATGGGATATGGTGGGATACGATACGGTGGGATATGGTCGGATACGGTGGGATACGATACGCTGGGATACGGTGGAATATGATGGGATATGGTGGGATACGATACGATGGGATACGATGGGATATGGTGGGATACGATACGCTGGGATAAGCTGGGATATGGTGGGATATGATGGGATATGGTGGGATACGATGGGATACGCTGCGATACGGTGGGATACGGTGGGATACGCTGCAATAAGATGGGATATGGTGGGATACGCTGCGATACGGTGGGATACGCTGCGATAAGATGGGATATGGTGGGATACGCTGCTATAAGATGGGATATGGTGGGATACGGTGGGATAAGATGGAATTCGCTGCGATACAATGGGATATGGTGGGATACGCTGCAATAAGATGGGATATGGTGGGATACGCTGCGATACAGTGGGATACGCTGCGATAAGATGGGATATGGTGGGATACGCTGCTATAAAATGGGATATGGTGGGATAAACTGGAATACGCTGCGATACAATGGGATATGGTGGGATACGCTGCAATAAGATGGGATATGGTGGGATACGCTGCGATACGGTGGGATATGGTGGGATACGGTGCGATAAGATGGGATATGGTGGGATACGCTGCGATAAAATGGGATACGGTGGGATACAATGGGATAAGGTGGGATATGTTGGGATACCCAGCGATCCCATCATATCCCACTACATCGCAGCGTATCCCACGGTATCCCACCTTATCCCATCTTATCCCACCGTATACCACCGTATCCCACCGTATCGCAGCGTATCCCACCATATCCCATCTTATCGCAGCGTATCCCACCATATCCCATCTTATCACAGCGTATCCCACCGTATTCCATCTTATCGCAGCGTATCCCATCGTATCGCAGCGTATCCCACCATATCCCATCTTATCACAGCGTATCCCACCATATCCCATCTTATCGCAGCGTATCCCACCCCACCATATCCCATCTCATCACAGTGTATCCCACCATATCCCATCTTATCCCAACATATCCCACCATATCCCATTTTATCCCACCATATCCCATCTTATCGCAGCGTATCCCACCATATCCCATCTTATCGCAGCGTATCCCACCATATCCCATCTTATAGCAGCGTATCCCACCATATCCCATCTTATCCCACCATATCCCATCTTATCGCAGCGTATCCCACTGTATCGCAGGGTATCCCACCATATCCCATCTTATCGCAGGGTATCCCACCATATCCCATCTTATCCCACCGTATCCCACCGTATCGCAGCGTATCCCAACGTATCGCAGCGTATCCCACCGTATCGCAGCGTATCCCACCATATCCCACCATATCGCAGCGTATCCCACCGTATCGCAGCGTATCCCACCATATCCCACCATATCGCAGCGTATCCCACCGTATCGCAGCGTATCCCACCATATCCCACCATATCGCAGCGTATCCCACCGTATCGCAGCGTATCCCACCGTATCCCAGCGTATCCCACCATATCCCACCATATCGCAGCGTATCCCACCGTATCGCAGCATATCCCACTGTGGTTGTCCACTTGTTGTCACTCACCTCTGAGGTGTTGTGTAACTCCTCCTCCAGGGTTGACTTGCTGTGCTCTGTGTCCTGGGGTAGTGTAGGAAAACCAGCAGGTTGACTGACCTGGGGTAGTGTAGGAAAACCATCAGGTTAACTGACCTGGGGTAGTGTAGGAAAACCATCAGGTTAACTGACCTGGGGTAGTGTAGGAAAACCATCAGGTTGACTGACCTGGGGTAGTGTAGGAAAACCATCAGGTTGACTGACCTGGGGTAGTGTAGGAAAACCATCAGGTTGACTGACCTGGGGTAGTGCAGGAAAACCAGCAGGTTGACTGATCTGGGGTAGTGTAGGAAAAGCAGCTGGTTGACTGACCTGGGGTAGTGTAGGAAAACCAGCTGGTTGACTGACCTGGGGTAGTGTAGGAAAACCATCAGGTTAACTGACCTGGGGTAGTGTAGGAAAACCAGCAGGTTGACTGACCTGGGGTAGTGTAGGAAAACCATCAGGTTAACTGACCTGGGGTAGTGTCGGAAAACCAGCAGGTTGACTGATCTGGGGTAGTGTAGGAAAACCATCAGGTTGACTGACCTGGGGTAGTGTAGGAAAACCATCAGGTTAACTGACCTGGGGTAGTGTCGGAAAACCAGCAGGTTGACTGATCTGGGGTAGTGTAGGAAAACCAGCTGGTTGACTGACCTGGGGTAGTGTAGGAAAACCATCAGGTTGACTGACCTGGGGTAGTGTAGGAAAACCAGCAGGTTGACTGATCCGGGGTAGTGTCGGAAAACCATCAGGTTGACTGACCTGGGGTAATGTCGGAAAACCATCAGGTTGACTGACCTGGGGTAGTGTAGGAAAACCAGCAGGTTGACTGATCTGGGGTAGTGTAGGAAAACCAGCTGGTTGACTGACCTGGGGTAGTGTAGGGAAACCAGCAGGTTGACTGACCTGGGGTAGTGTAGGAGAACCATCAGGTTGACTGACCTGGGGTAGTGTAGGAAAACCAGCAGGTTGACTGACCTGGGGTAATGTAGGAAAACCAGCAGGCTGACTGACCTGGGGTAGTGTAGGAAAACCAGCACGTTGACTGACCTGGGGTAGTGTAGGAAAACCAGCAGGCTGACTGATCTGGGGTAGTGTAGGAAAACCAGCAGGCTGACTGATCTGGGGTAGTGTAGGAAAACCAGCACGTTGACTGACCTGGGGTAGTGTAGGAAAACCAGCAGGCTGACTGATCTGGGGTAGTGTAGGAAAACCAGCAGGCTGACTGTGATTGGACTGTGAACAAAGTTGAAGTCAATTCAATGTTACTCTGATACACATTGCACATTGTAAAATAGTAACATTGTATATTTAAGCAATAAGGCCAGAGGGGGTGTGGCCAATTTAAACTATAGACTATAGAAACGTCCTCTCACTGTCAACTGCGTTTATTTTCAGCAAACTTAACTTAATGTGTAAATATTTGTATGAACATAACAAGATTCAACAACTGAGAGAACAAGTTCCACAGACATGTGACTAACAGAAATGGAATAATGTGTCCCCTGAACAAAGGGGGGGTCAAAATCAAAAGTAACAGTCAGTATCTGGTGTGGCCACCAGCTGCATTAAGTACTGCAGTACATCTCCTCCTCATGGACTGCACCAGATTTGCCAGTTCTTGCTGTGAGATGTTACCCCACTCTTCCACCAAGGCACCTGCAAGTTCCCAGACATTTCTGGGGGGCCTTAGCCCTCACCCTCCGATCCAACAGGTCCCAGACGTGCCCTAGCCCTCACCCTACAATCCAACAGGTCCCAGACGTGCCCTAGCCCTCACCCTCCGATCCAACAGGTCCCAGACGTGCCCTAGCCCTCACCCTCCAATCCAACAGGTCCCAGACGTGCCCTAGCCCTCACCCTCCAATCCAACAGGTCCCAGACGTGCCCTAGCCCTCACCCTCCAATCCAACAGGTCCCAGACGTGCCCTAGCCCTCACCCTCCAATCCAACAGGTCCCAGACGTGCCCTAGCCCTCACCCTCCGATCCAACAGGTCCCAGACGTGCCCTAGCCCTCACCCTCCGATCCAACAGGTCTAGCCCTCACCCTCCAATCCAACAGGTCCCAGACGTGCCCTAGCCCTCACCCTCCAATCCAACAGGTCCCAGACGTGCCCTAGCCCTCACCCTCCGATCCAACAGGTCCCAGACGTGCCCTAGCCCTCACCCTCCAATCCAACAGGTCCCAGACGTGCCCTAGCCCTCACCCTCCAATCCAACAGGTCCCAGACGTGCCCTAGCCCTCACCCTCCGATCCAACAGGTCCCAGACGTGCCCTAGCCCTCACCCTCCATCCAACAGGTCCCAGACGTGCCCTAGCCCTCACCCTCCAATCCAACAGGTCCCAGACTAGCCCTCACCCTGCAGGTCCCTAGCCCTCACCCTCCAATCCAACAGGTCCCAGACGTGCCCTAGCCCTCACCCTCCGATCCAACAGGTCCCAGACGTGCCCTAGCCCTCACCCTCCGATCCAACAGGTCCCAGACGTGCCCTAGCCCTCACCCTCCGATCCAACAGGTCCCAGACGTGCCCTAGCCCTCACCCTCCAACAGGTCCCAGACGTGCCCTAGCCCTCACCCTCCGATCCAACAGGTCCCAGACGTGCCCTAGCCCTCACCCTCCGATCCAACAGGTCCCAGACGTACTCAATGCGATTGAGATCTTCGCTGGCCATGGCAGAACACTGACATTCCTGTCTTGCAGGAAATCACACACAGATAGAACAGTATGGCTGGTGGCATTGTCATGCTGGAGGGTCATGTCAGGATGAGCCTGCAGGGAGGGTACCACATGAGGAAGGAGGATGTCTTCCCTGTAACACACAGCGTTGAGATTGCCTGCAATGACAACAAGCTCAGTCCGATGATGCTGTGACACACCGCCCCAGACCATGACGGACCCTCCACCTCCAAATCGATCCCGCTCCAGAGTACAGGCCTCAGTGTAACGCTCATTCCTTTGACGATAAATGCGAATCCGACCATCAACCCCGGTGAGACAAAACTGCGACTCATCAGTGAAGAGCACTTTTTGCCAGTCCTGTCTGGTCCAGCGACGGTGGGTTTGTGCCCATAGGTGAAGTTGTTGCCAGTCCTGTCTGGTCCAGCGACGGTGGGTTTGTGCCCATAGGTGAAGTTGTTGCCAGTCCTGTCTGGTCCAGCGACGGTGGGTTTGTGCCCATAGGTGGTGTTGGTTTGTGCCCATAGGTGAAGTTGTTGCCAGTCCTGTCCACGGTGGGTTTGTCCTGTTGCCAGTCCTGTCTGGTCCAGCGACGGTGGGTTTGTGCCCATAGGTGAAGTTGTTGCCAGTCCTGTCTGGTCCAGCGACGGTGGGTTTGTGCCCATAAGCAACATTGTTGCCGGTGATGTCTGGTGAGGACCTGCCTTACAACAGGCCTACAAGCCCTCAGTCCAGCCTCTCTCAGCCTATTGCAGACAGTCTGAGCACTGGAGGAGGGATTGTGTGTTCCCGATCTAACTCGGGCAGTTGTTGTTGCCATCCTGTACCTGTCCCGCAGGTGTGATGTTCGGATGTACCGATCCTGTGCAGGTGTTGTTACATGTGGTCTGCCACTGCGAGGACGATCAGCTGTCCATCCTGTCTCCCTGTAGCGCTGTCTTAGGTGTCTCAGTATGGACATAGCAATTTATTGCCCTGGCCACATCTGCAATCCTCATGCCTCTTTGCAGCATGCCTAAGGCACGTTCATGCAGATGAGCAGGGACCCTGGGCATCTTCTTTTGGTGTTTTTCAGAGTCACTAGAAAGGCCTATTTGGTGTCCTAAGTTTTCATAACTGTGACCTTAATTGCCTACCGTCTGTAAGCTGTTAGTGTCTTAACGACCGTTCCACAGGTGCATGTTCATTAATTATTTATGGTTCATTGAACAAGCATGGAAAACAGTGTTTAAACCTTTTACAATGAAGATCTGTGAAGTTATTTGGATTTTTACAAATTATCTTTGAAAGACAGGGTCCTGGAAAAGGGACGTTTCTGTTTTTGCTGAGTTTACAACGGCTAAGGGCTGTTTTTGGCACGACACAATGCAGAGTGCCTGGATACCATACACCACAAACCCCAGCGGTACATTATTGCTATTATAAACTGTGTGTGTGTGTGTGTGTGTGTGTGTGTGTGTGTGTGTGTGTGTGTGCGTGTGCGTGCGTGCGTGTGTGTGCGTGTGTGTGTGTGTGTACATGGGGGTTGTGTAAAAACAAATGTTCTGTCATTTCAGCCAATCAGCCTTCAGAGCTGGAATCACCCAGTTTATAATTGTATATAAACATTTACAAGTGTACATATACTGTACATGCTGTATGAAAATGAGGATTGTTGCGAAATAACAACTAACACTGAACAAAAACATACATGCAACATGCAACAATTTCAAACATGTTCCTGAGTTGCAGTTCATATAAGGAAATCAGTCCATTTAAATAAACTCATTAGGCCCTAATCTATGGATTTCACATGATTGGGAATACAGATATGCATCTGTTGGTCAGAGATACCTTAATAAAAAAACAGTCAGTATCTGGTGTGACCATTTGCCTCATGCACATAGAGTTGATCAGGCTGTTGGTTGTGGCCTGTGGAATGTTGTCCCACTCCTCTTCAATGGCTGTGTAAAGTTGCTGGATATTGGCGGGAACTGGAACACTCTGTTGTACACGTCAATCCAGAGCATCCCAAACATGCTCAATGGGTAACATGTCTGGTGAATAAGAAGGCCATGGAAAAACTGTTTATATTCAGCTTCCAGGAATTGTATACAGATCCTTGTGACATGGGGCCATACATTATCATGCTGAAACATGAGTTGATGGTGGCCAATGAATGACACGACAATGGGATATCATCTCAGTATCTCTGTGCATTCAAATTGCCATCGATAAAATGTTCGTTGTCTGTAGCTTATGCCTCCCCATACCATAACCCCACTGTCACCATGGGGCACTCTGTTCACAACGCTGACATCAGCAAACCGCTCGCCCACACGACACCATACACACTGTCTGCCATCTGCCCCGTACAGCTGAAACTGGGATTCATCCGTGCAGAGCACATTTCTCCAGCGTGCCAGTGACCATCGAAGTGGCCAGTGGAGTCGGTTACAACACCGAACTGCAGTCAGGTCATGACCCTGGAGAGGACGACGCAGATGAACTTCCCTAAGACGGTTTCTGACCGTTTGTGCAGAAATTCTTCGGTTGTGCAAACCCACAGTTTCATCAGTTGTCCGGGTGGCTGGTCTCAGACCATCCCACAGGTGAAGAAGCCTGATGTGGAGGTCCGGGTGGCTGGTCTCAGACCATCCCGCAGGTGAAGAAGCCTGATGTGGAGGTCCTGGGCTGGTTAATCATGGTCTGCGGTTGTGAGGTTAGACGTACTGCCAAATTCTCTAAAACAATGTTGGAAGTGGCTTATGGTAGAGAAATTAACATTAAATGATCTGGCAACAGCTCTGGTGGACATTCCTGTAGTCAGCATGCCAATTGCACGCTCCCTCAAAACTAGAGATATTTGTGGCGTTGTGTTGTGTGACAAAACTGCACATTTTAGAGTGGCCTTTTATTGTCCCCAGTTCAAGGTGCACCTGTGTAATGACCATGCTGTTTAATCAGCTTGTTGATACACCACACCTGTCAGGTAGATGGATTATCTTGGTAAAGGAGAAATGCTCACTAACAGCGATGTAAACAAATTTGTGCACAACAATTGAGAGAAATAAGCTTTTTGTGCGTGTAGAACAATTCTGGGATCTTTTATTTCAGCTCATGAAACATGGGACCAACACTTTACATGATGAGTTTATATATTTTTTTCAGTATAACTATAAATATATATTATGTTATTTGTTCAACATTTTCATTCCAGTATGATTTATTATTACATTGACATTATATTTAGTTATAAATTAAAAAGTGATGAATTATGTTGAGAAAAGCTATTAGTTTAGCCAGTGGTTATAACACTACCAGTTGCAGTGGATATGTGAAAATGAGTGTTAAAATTTTTTGATGTAATTGAATGTGATATTCACAGCACTCTCTCTCTCTCTCACACACACCCACAACCCCCCACCACACACACACACACACACACACACACACACACACACACACACACACACACACACACACACACACACACACACACACACACACACACACACACACACACACACACACACACACACACACACACACACACACACACACACACAGACACAGAGATGTGATGTTTGGACAGGAGTGTGAGTTCACCTTGAGTTGTTTAATCTGGTTCTGCAGCTGTTTCACCTCCGCCTGAAAGTGCTCCAGTTCTTCACTACTGTAGGAATCTGAATCAAAGGTCTGTTACACAGCAATGAGGTTAGACTGGAGCTAGGGACTGTTCGTGTACACACACCCCATGTACACACCCCATGTACACACACCCCATCCACACACACACTCACACACACACACAAACAAACCCCCCACACACACTCACACACACACAAACCCCATGTACACAAACCCACATGTACACAAACCCCATGCACACAAACCCCATCACACACACACCCCACACACACACAAACCCCATGCACACACACACACCCACACACACACAAACCCCATGCACACACACCCCATGTACACACACACTCACACACACACACCCCATGCACCCCATGCACACAAACCCCATGTACACAAACCCCATGCACACACACCCCATGTACACACAAACCCCATGCACACACACCCCATGCACACACACACACACAAACCCCATGCACACACACACACACACAAACCCCATGCACACACACACTCACACAAACCCCATGCACACACACACTCTCACACACACTCACGCATACAATGATGTGAGAAGCACACCCTTCATCTGACAGGGAACATTACAATGGAAGTTTTAGAGGAAGGCAGCTCTCAAAGACTGTGTGTGTGTGTGCGTGTGTGTGTGTGTGCGTGTGTGTGTGTGTGTGTGTGTGTGTGTGTGTGTGTGTCTGTGTCTGTGTGTGTGTGAGACAGGGACCGTCACAATGAAGCTCTTAAAGACATCTTTGATGATTCCCTTGTGTTGCTGCAGGGTGTAAATCTCCTCTGAGAAACACCGTCTGTAAATCCTCTTCGCCAACTCAAACTTCACAACGTCACACAAGCCTCAAAGTCAAGAGGAGCCTCAAGGACTCCATAACAAGAACTTAATAATCCCAGTACTTTGAAACAAGAAGCACAAGTCAATGTTGTTTTCTTACCGGGGAGTGGAAGGCAGAGGTGTCCATCAAGCTAGCTGCTTCGTGATAGGAGAACATGAACTCTTTCTGCCCTAGTCCCGCCTCCTCCAGATTCTCTTGGTAGACGTTGCGTGTGGCCTCAACAAAGTCTGCCCGGCGACAACAAACGCAAAAGAAAAGTTATACTCTGTATAAAACACCGAGGAGCCAATCAGAACCCCTATACCCTATGTAGTAGCTTGTGAATAAAATCTCCTCCAGCTCTGAGGATAACACAGCAACACCGTCATCTTGCTCCTGGGCAAGCTGAACACCTTCTCTGCCAGCTCTGAGACACAGGCCGCTCCAGAGGACTCTGGGCTCTCGTTCTCCGTGGCCGAAGTGGGTAAGACGTTTAAGCGTGTTAACCCTCGCAGGGCTCCCGTCCCAGACGGTCCTCAGAGCATGCACAGACCAGTTGGCTGGAGTGTTTACAGACATATTCAATCTCTCCCTATCCCAGTCTGCTGTCCCCACTTGCTTCAATATGTCCACCATTGTTCCTGTACTCAAGAAGTCAGTGGTAGCTATGGTGACAGTAGGTTGTGGTAGCTATGGTGACACTAGGTGTGTGGTAGCTATGGAGACACTAGGTGTGTGGTAGCTATGGAGACAGTGGGTGTGTGGTATCTATGGAGACACTAGGTGTGTGGTAGCTATGGAGACACTAGGTGTGTGGTAGCTATGGAGACACTAGGTGTGTGGTAGCTATGGAGACACTAGGTGTGTGGTATCTATGGAGACACTAGGTGTGTGGTAGCTATGGAGACAGTAGGTATGTGGTAGCTATGGAGACAGTAGGTGTGTGCTATGGAGACACTAGGTGTGTGGTAGCTATGGAGACAGTAGGTGTGTGGTATCTATGGAGACACTAGGTGTGTGGTAGCTATGGAGACAGTAGGTGTGTGGTAGCTATGGAGACAGTGGGTGTGTGGTAGCTATGGAGACAGTGGGTGTGTGGTAGCTATAGAGACTCTAAGTGTGTGGTATCTATGGAGACACTAGGTGTGTGTTAGCTATAGAGACACTAGGTGTGTGGTATCTATGGAGACACTAGGTGTGTGGTAGCTATAGAGACAATATACCTCCGTAGGACACGGTTCCCTGTGGGTCAGTGATAAGACTTTGTCTCAGCTTCCTCCTCTTCTCCTCCGTCACGTCCAGACCCAGGTACGACAACGCCTGGGGTGGGTTGGGGAGAGAGAGGGGCAAGAGAGAGCGAGATTGGGAAAGAGAGAGAGCGAGGGGGGGACATAGAGAGGGGGAGGGGGGAAAGAGAGGGGGAGCAAGAGGGGGAGCGAGACAGAGGAGAGAAAGCGTTAAGAAGAATTTAAATCTCACATTATGGTAAATCCCTGCTCACTGAGGACATGGCGTATGAGAGACAGTACATCTTGTCACGGTATTACAAAATAAAACCCTCTTCTGTGTGGTTGAAGGCCCAAATCCTGCAGGGGGCAGTATAACAGCAGAATTACACCACAAATCTCTCTTCTCCTTGAACTTGGTTGTCCTGAAGACAACTTCTCTACACTAGACACATTACAAACTACATGTTGCTCCCCCCCCTCTCTCTCTTTCACTTGATCTCTCTCTCTCTCTCTCTCCTCTCCTCTCCTCTCTTCAGGTCATGCTCTCTGCCATGTCCTGGCATTCGTTCTTTCTCATAAAACAAGTGAGAGTACTCTTCAAACATATCATATTATATTCTGTTGTTTTATATATTCTGTTGTTCAATCATTTGAAAAGAATATACTGTCTTCATGAGAGAGATCATAGTATAAAGTGTCTGTGTGTTATTCAACCCAAACTAACCCTGTCTCTGTCACCACAGTTAACCAGTACAGGCAGGAACCAGAGCCAGGGAGCAGGGACTAGAGCCAGGGAGCAGGGACTAGAGCCAGGGAGCAGGGACTAGAGCCAGGGAGCAGGGACTAGAGCCAGGAGCAGGGACTAGAGCCAGGGCAGGGACTAGAGCCAGGGAGCAGGGACTAGAGCCAGGGAGCAGGGACTAGAGCCAGGGAGCAGGGACTAGAGCCAGGGAGCAGGGACTAGAGCCAGGGAGCAGGGACTAGAGCCAGGGAGCAGGGACTAGAGCCAGGGAGCAGGGACTAGAGCCAGGGAGCAGGGACTAGAGCCAGGGAGCAGGGACTAGAGCCAGGGAGCAGGGACTAGAGCCAGGGAGCAGGGACTAGAGCCAGGGAGCAGGGACTAGAGCCAGGGAGCAGGGACTAGAGCCACAGCCAGGGCCTAATCCCATTAATGAGACTGTGCTAGATTAGGGTCAGTCACAGACTGAGTGAGATTAAGATTAGATTAAAATAACTGCTAAACAACTGCAGAGGACGTCGTGACAAAACTACCGGCACACAGAGATACAGGGGGAGTATATGGTGGTGGAATAGAGAGAGATACAGGGGGAGTATATGGTGGTGGAATGGAGAGAGAGAGATACAGGGGGAGTATATGGTGGTGGAATGGAGAGAGATGGTGATACAATGGGGAGTATATGGTGGTGGAATGGAGAGAGATACAGGGGAGTATATGGTGGTGGAATGGAGAGAGATACAGGGGAGTATATGGTGGTGGAATGAGAGAGAGATACAGGGGAGTATATGGTGGTGGAATGGAGAGAGAGAGATACAGGGGAGTATATGGTGGTGGAATGAGAGAGAGATACAGGGGAGTATATGGTGGTGGAATGGAGAGAGATACAGGGGAGTATATGGTGGTGGAATGAGAGAGATACAGGGGAGTATATGGTGGTGGAATGGAGAGAGGAGAGAGATACAGGGGAGTATATGGTGGTGGAATGGAGAGAGATACAGGGGAGTATATGGTGGTGGAATGGAGAGAGATACAGGGGAGATATGGTGGTGGTGGATGGTGGTGGAGAGAGAGAGGGGAGTATATGGTGGTGGTGGAATATGGTGGTGGAATGGAGAGAGAGAGATACAGGGGAGTATATGGTGGTGGAATGGAGAGAGAGAGATACAGGGGAGTATATGGTGGTGGAATGGAGAGAGAGAGATACAGGGGAGTATATGGTGGTGGAATGGAGAG
Source organism: Oncorhynchus tshawytscha (assembly GCF_018296145.1). NCBI lineage: Eukaryota > Metazoa > Chordata > Actinopteri > Salmoniformes > Salmonidae > Oncorhynchus > Oncorhynchus tshawytscha. Next base: position 277,879 of record NW_024609648.1, read on the forward strand.
AGAGATACAGGGGAGTATATGGTGGTGGAATGGGAGAGAGATACACAGGGGAGTATATGGTGGTGGAATGGAGAGAGATACAGGGGAGTATATGGTGGTGGAATGGAGAGAGAGATACAGGGGAGTATATGGTGGTGGAATGAGAGAGATGGTGGTGGAATACAGATACAGGGGAGTATATGGTGGTGGAATGGAGAGAGAGAGATACAGGGGAGTATATGGTGGTGGAATGGAGAGAGATACAGGGGAGTATATGGTGGTGGAATGGAGAGAGATACAGGGGAGTATATGGTGGTGGAATGGAGAGAGATACACAGGGGAGTATATGGTGGTGGAATGGTATATGGTGGAGAATGGAGAGAGATACAGGGGAGTATATGGTGGTGGAATGGAGAGAGATACAGGGGAGTATATGGTGGTGGAATGGAGAGAGATACAGGGGAGTATATGGTGGTGGAATGAGAGAGTATATGGTGATGGAAGAGAGAGATACAGGGGGAGTATATGGTGGTGGAATGGAGAGAGAGAGAGATACAGGGGAGTATATGGTGGTGGAATGGAGAGAGATACAGGGGAGTATATGGTGGTGGAATGGAGAGGGATACAGGGGAGTATATGGTGGTGGAATGGAGAGAGAGAGATACAGGGGAGTATATGGTGGTGGAATGAGAGAGAGATACAGGGGAGTATATGGTGGTGGAATGGAGAGAGAGAGATACAGGGGAGTATATGGTGGTGGAATGAGAGAGAGATACAGGGGGAGTATATGGTGGTGGAATGGAGAGAGATACAGGGGAGTATATGGTGGTGGAATGAGAGAGAGATACAGGGGGAGTATATGGTGGTGGAATGAGAGAGAGATACAGGGGAGTATATGGTGGTGGAATGGAGAGAGATACAGGGGAGTATATGGTGGTGGAATGGAGAGAGATACAGGGGAGTATATGGTGGTGGAATGGAGAGATACAGGGGAGTATATGGTGGTGGAATGGAGAGAGATACAGGGGAGTATATGGTGGTGGAATGGAGAGAGATACAGGGGAGTATATGGTGGTGGAATGGAGAGAGAGAGATACAGGGGAGTATATGGTGGTGGAATGGAGAGAGATACAGGGGGTATATATGGTGGTACAGGGGAGAATGGGGAGAGAGATACAGGGGAGTATATGGTGGTGGAATGGAGAGAGAGAGATACAGGGGAGTATATGGTGGTGGAATGGAGAGAGAGATACAGGGGGATGGTGGTGGAATGGTGGTGAGAATGGTGGTGGAGAGAGATACAGGGGAGTATATGGTGGTGGAATGGAGAGAGAGAGATACAGGGGGAGAATGGTGGTGGAATGGAGAGAGATACAGGGGAGTATATGGTGGTGGAATGAGAGAGAGATACAGGGGAGTATATGGTGGTAGAATGGAGAGAGAGATACAGGGGAGTATATGGTGGTGGAATGGAGAGAGAGAGATACAGGGGAGTATATGGTGGTGGAATAGAGAGAGAGAGAGATACAGGGGGAGTATATGGTGGTAGAATGAGAGAGAGATACAGGGGAGTATATGGTGGTAGAATGGAGAGAGATACAGGGGAGTATATGGTGGTGGAATGGAGAGAGAGAGATACAGGGGGAGTATATGGTGGTGGAGGAGGATGGAGAGAGAGAGATACAGGGGAGTATATGGTGGTGGAATAGAGAGATAGATAGATAGATATATGATAGATAGATAGATAGATATAGATAGAGAGATAGATAGATAGATAGATAGATAGATAGATAGATAGATAGATAGATAGATAGATAGATAGATAGATAGATAGATAGATAGATAGATAGATAGATAGATAGATAGATAGATAGATAGATAGATAGATAGATAGATAGATAGATAGATAGATAGATAGATAGATAGATAGAGAAAAAAGGAGATTATATACAGTAAAATAATGCCATGGAATTCTAACCAAATCTTGTCTGCTAAATTACAGCCATATGGCATAGCCAGATCAGGGCCTAACATAAAGACAACTCAGACTACGCTATTCTGTTCTCCTGAAATAGATTACATTCTCTTCATATCATGGTTCTTTCGACCTGTCTAAAATAAATCATGGATTTATTGTGAAGGTGTAGGTAGACTATATTACATGGATTTATTGTGATGGTGTAGGTAGACTATATTACATGGATTTATTGTGATGGTGTAGGTAGACTATATTACATGGATTTATTGTGATGGTAGGTAGACTATATTACATGGATTTATTGTGATGGTGTAGGTAGACTATATTACATGGATTTATTGTGATGGTGTAGGTAGACTATATTATATGGATTTATTGTGATGGTGTAGGTAGACTATATTACATGGATTTATTGTGATGGTGTAAGTAGACTATATTACATGGATTTATTGTGATGGTGTAGGTAGACTATATTACATGGATTTATTGTGATGGTGTAGGTAGACTATATTACATGGATTTATTGTGATGGTGTAGGTAGACTATATTACATGGATTTATTGTGATTGTGTAGACTTATATGGATTTATTGTGATGGTGTAGGTAGACTATATTACATGGATTTATTGTGATGGTGTAGGTAGACTATATTACATGGATTTATTGTGATGGTGTAGACTTATATGGATTTATTGTGATGGTGTAGGCTATATTACATGGATTTATTGTGAAGGTGTAGACTATATTACATGGATTTATTGTGAAGTGTGTAGACTATATTACATGGATTTATTGTGATGGTGTAGGCTATATTACATGGATTTATTGTGAAGGTGTAGGCTATATTACATGGATTTATTGTGATGGTGTAGGTAGACTATATTACATGGATTTATTGTGATGGTGTAGGTAGACTATATTACATGGATTTATTGTGATGGTGTAGACTATATTACATGGATTTATTGTGAAGGTGTAGGTAGACTATATTACATGGATTTATTGTGAAGGTGTAGGTAGACTATATTACATGGATTTATTGTGAAGGTGTAGGCTATATTATATGGATTTATTGTGAAGGTGTAGGTAGACTATATTACATGGATTTATTGTGAAGGTGTAGGTAGACTATATTACATGGATTTATTGTGAAGGTGTAGGTAGACTATATTACATGGATTTATTGTGATGGTGTAGGCTATATTACATGGATTTATTGTGATGGTGTAGGTAGACTATATTACATGGATTTATTGTGATGGTGTAGGCTATATTACATGGATTTATTGTGAAGGTGTAGGCTATATTACATGGATTTATTGTGATGGTGTAGACTATATTACATGGATTTATTGTGATGGTGTAGGCTATATTACATGGATTTATTGTGAATGGTGTAGGTAGACTATATTACATGGATTTATTGTGAAGGTGTAGGTAGACTATATTACATGGATTTATTGTGATGGTGTAGACTAGATTAAATGGATTTATTGTGATGGTGTAGGTAGACTATATTACATGGATTTATTGTGATGGTGTAGAATATATTAAATGGATTTATTGTGATGGTGTAGGTAGACTATATTACATGGATTTATTGTGAAGGTGTAGGTAGACTATATTACATGGATTTATTGTGATGGTGTAGAATAGATTAAATGGATTTATTGTGATGGTGTAGGTAGACTATATTACATGGATTTATTGTGAAGGTGTAGGTAGACTATATTACATGGATTTATTGTGAAGGTGTAGGTAGACTATATTATATGGATTTATTGTGAAGGTGTAGGTAGACTATATTACATGGATTTATTGTGATGGTGTAGGCTATATTATATGGATTTATTGTGATGGTGTAGGTAGACTATATTACATGGATTTATTGTGAAGGTGTAGGCTATATTACATGGATTTATTGTGATGGTGTAGGTAGACTATATTACATGGATTTATTGTGAAGGTGTAGGTAGACTATATTACATGAATTTATTGTGAAGGTGTAGGTAGACTATATTACATGGATTTATTGTGAATGGTGTAGACTATATTACATGGATTTATTGTGATGGTGTAGGTAGACTATATTACATGGATTTATTGTGAAGGTGTAGACTATATTACATGGATTTATTGTGATGGTGTAGGTAGACTATATTACATGGATTTATTGTGAAGGTGTAGGTAGACTATATTACATGGATTTATTGTGAAGGTGTAGGTAGACTATATTACATGGATTTATTGTGAAGGTGTAGGCTATATTATATGGATTTATTGTGAATGGTGTAGGTAGACTATATTACATGGATTTATTGTGAAGGTGTAGGTAGACTATATTACATGGATTTATTGTGATGGTGTAGGTAGATACATGGATTTATTGTGATGGAATGTAGACTATATTACATGGATTTATTGTGATGGTGTAGGTAGACTATATTACATGGATTTATTGTGATGGTGGTGGTAGACTATATTACATGGATTTATTGTGATGGTGTAGGTAGACTATATTACATGGATTTATTGTGATGGTGTAGAGACTATATTACATGGATTTATTGTGATGGTGTAGTAGACTATATTACAGGGGGATTTATTGTGATGGTGTAGGTAGACTATATTACATGGATTTATTGTGATGGTGTAGAGCTATATTACATGGATTTATTGTGATGGTGTAGAGCTATATTACATGGATTTATTGTGAATGGAGTGTAGACTATATTACATGGATTTATTGTGGTGGTGTAGAGACTATATTACATGGATTTATTGTGGTGGAATGTAGAGAGACTATATTACATGGATTTATTGTGATGGTGTAGGCTATATTACATGGATTTATTGTGGTGGTGTAGACTATATTACATGGATTTATTGTGGTGGAATGGAGGAGAGAGATACAGGGGGAGTATAGAATACTATATTACAGGGGATTATTGGTTGTGGGAATGGTGTAGTGTAGACTATATTACATGGATTTATTGTGATGGAGGTAGACTATATTATATGGATTTATTGTGATGGTGTAGAGATATTTATTGGGGGACTATATGGTTAGAATGGATTTATTGTGATGGTGTAGAGCTATATTACATGGATTTATTGTGAAGGTGTAGGTAGACTATATTACATGGATTTATTTATAGGTGTGATTTATTGTGGTGTAGGTAGACTATATTACATGGATTTATTGTGATGGTGTAGGTAGACTATATTACATGGATTTATTGTGAAGGTGTAGGTAGACTATATTACATGGATTTATTGTGAAGGTGTAGGCAGACTATATTACATGGATTTATTGTTGTGATGGATTTATTGTGAAGTGTAGACTATATTACATGGATTTATTGTGAAGGTGTAGGTATATTACTATTTATTGTGAACATGGATTATTACATGGATTTATTGTGAAGTAGGTAGACTATATTACATGGATTTATTGTGATGGTATATATTACATGGATTTATTGTGAAGGTGTAGGTAGACTATATTACATGGATTTATTGTGAAGGTGTAGGTAGACTATATTACATGGATTTATTGTGATGGTGTAGGCTATATTACATGGATTTATTGTGAAGGTGTAGAGGATATTACATGGATTTATTGTGATGGTGTAGACTATATTACATGGATTTATTGTGATGGTGTAGGTAGACTATATTACATGGATTTATTGTGAAGTTGTAGGTAGACTATATTACATGGATTTATTGTGAAGGTGTAGAGGATATTACATGGATTTATTGTGAAGGTGTAGGTAGACTATATTACATGGATTTATTGTGAAGGTGTAGGTAGACTATATTACATGGATTTATTGTGATGGTGTAGACTATATTAAATGGATTTATTGTGATGGTGTAGTAGACTAGACTATATTACATGGATTTATTTAAGGTGTAGAAGATTTATTGTGTAGTGTAGACTATATTACATGGATTTATTGTGATGGTGTAGAACTATATTAAATGGATTTATTGTGAAGGTGACTATATTACATGGATTTATTGTGAAGGTGTAGACTATATTACATGGATTTATTGTGATGGTGTAGGTAGACTATATTACATGGATTTATTGTGAAGGTGTAGTAGACTATATTACATGGATTTATTGTGATGGTGTAGGTAGACTATATTACATGGATGAGTGATATGGATTTATTGTGAAGGTGTAGGTAGACTATATTACATGGATTTATTGTGATGGTGTAGGTAGACTATATTATATGGATTTATTGTGATGGTGTAGGTAGACTATATTACATGGATTTATTGTGATGGTGTAGGACTATATTGGATTTATTGTGATGGTGTGGCTATATTTGGATTTATTGTGATGGTGTAGGTAGACTATATTACATGGATTTATTGTGAAGGTGTAGGTAGACTATATTACATGGATTTTTTGTGATGGTGTAGGTATATATTACATGGATTTATTGTGATGGTGTAGGCTATATTACATGGATTTATTGTGATGGTGTAGGTAGACTATATTACATGGATTTATTGTGAAGGTGTGCTATATTATATGGATTTATTGTGATGGTGTAGGTAGACTATATTACATGGATTTATTGTGATGGTGTAGACTATATTATATGGATTTATTGTGATGGTGTAGGTAGACTATATTACATGGATTTATTGTGATGGTGTAGACTATATTACATGGATTTATTGTGATGGTGTAGGTAGACTATATTACATGGATTTATTGTGAAGGTGTAGGCTATATTATATGGATTTATTGTGATGGTGTAGGTAGACTATATTACATGGATTTATTGTGAAGGTGTAGGTAGACTATATTACATGGATTTATTGTGATGGTGTAGGCTATATTACATGGATTTATTGTGATGGTGTAGAGGCTATATTACATGGATTTATTATGATGGTGTAGGTAGACTATATTACATGGATTTATTGTGATGGTGTAGGCTATATTACATGAATTTATTTTGTGTGATGGTGTAGGTAGACTATATTACATGGATTTATTGTGATGGTGTAGGTAGACTATATTACATGGATTTATTGTGATGGTGTAGGCTATATTATATTTATTGTGATTTATTGTGATGGTACATGGATTTATTGTGAAGGTGTAGGCTATATTATATGGATTTATTGTGATGGTGTAGACTATATTAGACTTTATTGTGATGGTGTAGGCTATATTTTGTGTGATGGTGTAGGTAGACTATATTATGATTTGTGTGATGGTGTAGACTATATTACATGGATTTATTGAAGGTGTAGGTAGACTATATTACATGGATTTATTGTGATGGTGTAGGCTATATTATGGATTTATTGTGATGGTAGGTAGACTATATTACATGGTTTATTGTGAAGGTGTAGGTAGACTATATTACATGGATTTATTGTGATGGTGTAGGCTATATTACATGGTTATTGTGAAAGGTGTAGGTAGACTATATTACATGGATTTGTGTGATGGTGTAGGCTATATTACATGGATTTATTGTGATGGTGTAGGTAGACTATATTACATGGATTTATTGTGATGGTGTAGGTAGACTATATTACATGGATTTATTGTGATGGTGTAGGTAGACTATATTACATGGATTTATTGTGATGGTGTAGGTAGACTATATTACATGGATTTATTGTGATGGTGTAGGTAGACTATATTACATGGATTTATTGTGATGGTGTAGGTAGACTATATTACATGGATTTATTGTGATGGTGTAGGTAGACTATATTACATGGATTTATTGTGATGGTGTAGGTAGACTATATTACATGGATTTATTGTGATGGTGTAGGCTATATTACATGGATTTATTGTGATGGTGTAGGCTATATTACATGGATTTATTGTGATGGTGTAGGTAGACTATATTACATGGATTTATTGTGATGGTGTAGGCTATATTACATGGATTTATTGTGATGGTAGGTAGACTATATTACATGGATTTA